>NW_021604597.1:2930695-2952014 GCF_004785775.1 Grammomys surdaster
AGGAGGAGGAGAAGGAAGAAGAGGAGGAGAAGGAAGAGGAGGAGGAGGAGAAGGAAGAAGAGGAGGAGGAGAAGGAAGAAGAGGAGGAGAAGGAAGAGGAGGAGGAGAAGGAAGAAGAGGAGGAGGAGGAGGAAGATGAGGAAGAGGAAGAAGAAGAGGAGGGAGAGGAAGAGAAGGAGGAAGAGGAGGAGGAGGAGAAGGAGGAGGAGAAGGAGGAGGAAGAAAGCTAGACCCAAACTGAAGAAGCCTCTGATGTGAAGACCTAAATGAGGTGAGCGGTTTCCAGGAAACTCTGTGATAAAATAGTACTAACGGGGTGGTTGAAACAACAGAAATTTATGGTCTCCTAGCCCTGGGGGTCGAGCTTCCCAATCAAGGCTGAGTGTGGTTGGGGGCCATCTCTGATGTTACTTTGCAGGCAGATGTTTGCTTTCATCTTCATGTGGGGTCTCCCTTTTTAAGGACACGAACTCTATGGGAGTAGGCACACCTCCACGACAGTATTTTTGTCTTGATCACTTCTGTAGATCCTTTCTTTCAAATAAAATTACTTTCTGAGGCACTAGGGATGAAGATTCCAACATATTTTTGGGATAGGGGAGGGATATAACTCATTATACGACACCACCATTCCCGAATATACTGAAATGTCTGTATTATACTTGCTCATATAAATTGATTGTTTTTATTTTATTCTATTTTTAGCATATATAATTTGATATATAAAATACATATTATATTATAAATTGGCATGCAGATGTCTGTTTTCATCTCCATGTGGGGTCTCCCTTTTTAAGGTTACAAACTCTATGGGAGTAGGCACATCTGCACTACAGTATTTTGTCTTTGTCACCTCTGTACATCCTATAACTAGATATATAAAACATATATTATATTATAAATTACTATTATAATATATCATGTAACTATATATTATAAATTATATAGTTAAATCATATAAAATTATATATTATAAATATATTTTATAGAAACATAAATAAATTCATATATTATTTATAAAATATATTACATATCTTATATAAATATATATTATGCAAACTATCAAACATATTATACATATTCATTTCATTTTTTACTACACAGAAAGCCTTTGCATCTTTAGCCCACAGCCCATGGACCATGTGTACACTTAGGATAATTTTACTCCCTAAAAATGTAAATACTATTTTTTTAAGCTTTATTGTGCCATTCCCTTTGGGTGTGAACTCTATATTTGACATCTTGTCCTAGCTAACAGGAAAAGCTGCCAACAAACCCAGAAGTTCCCTCCCTACCCAGGAGATCACGCTGACTGTGGGCAATGTGTTGTTCATTCATGTCTCCAGTGAATTTAACAACAATGAATCCTGAATATTTAAAGGGGCTGGACAAGTGGCCTTTAAAAAAAAAAAGTAGGCTTTATTTCCTCTTTGGAACACTCTGATCAAAACAAACTGACTAGGCAGCATATGGTCACAATAACAGGTGGCTCTGGAGGTCCCCTGTGACTTGTTGGCCTGCAAGCCTGGCCTCCTTAGGGCCTTGGAGGAGAGCTGTGTTGTGCTGGGGACCTGCACGGAGGCTGCAGCACACAGGGAGCCAGCAGAGCGTGTCTGCAGCTGGCCTTGCCTACTCTTGACTCATAAGTGAGTTACAGGGAAGTGTAGACAATGCTGAGAAGAATGTGGGGGAGAGAGCTGTTGGGGGAAGGAAGTGAGACTGGTCAGGGCTTCCCCCCAGCTGCTCACAGGGCTGCGTTTTCTGAGGCATGGCCTTTCTCCACTGAGCTCAATCAAAGGTGAATTCATCATCTGTAATGAAGACTGTATAGATCCTCTTCCCCCAAGATCGGGGCTCCCTTGAATTGGAGTGCATGGCCATTGTCGGCTAGGTATAGTAATTATTTGTGAGATAGAGTCTGACTATATAGCTCATGCTGCCCTAGAGCTTGCCAAGTCGCCACCCTGGCTTCATAACTCAGGGTCTTCTTGCTTTAGCCTCACAAATGTTGAGATGACAAGTGTGTACAGTCACAACCAGTTTAAGGTCTTTGAAAATTGCTTCCCTTCTGCCAAAACCATGTGCGATTGGACACAGGTGACCTGAGTTGTTGTCTCAGTGCCATACGCACTACAGGTATGACCTGGTGGAAGTCACCCAACCACAGGTCACATCTGTGAAATCGTGTTCAGAATACTTTCTTCCAAATGTTATTAAAACAAAATCTGAGGTCTGGTGGGGGATGGCTCAGCTGGTCAAGCTCTTGCCTGTCCCATAAGCATGAGGAAAGGGCTTAGTCTGTAGAAGCTACGTAAAGATGGGTGGTGTGGAGGAGTACTTGTAACCCTAAGTCTGGGGAAGCAAAGACAGGAGTCTCCTTGGAACTGCCTAGCTAACTAGTCTAATTGTGAGGTCCAGACCAGAGAGAGCCTCATTTCAGGGGAGGTGAATGGGGGGTCTGAGAATGATTCTTGATGCTGTCCTCTGGCCTCTCAACACACGCACACGCACACATACCAGTACACACATGCATTTGCACATACTAGGATACATACACACACTCAAAGGTGTACACCCACATGCATTAAAAAAATTAACTCTAGCACTGAACAGGAGTATCATGGTTGAAATGTACGCAATCTATAAACTGATTCTATACTGGAATGTTTCACAAACATGACCAAAACCACATTCAAGCAAATGTGATGGATAGAAATGGTTTTGCCATAAACAAGGTCTGGCTTTGCTTTCTGAGCAGGACTCAGCGTTGGCTAGGCCAGATGCCACATCACAAGGCACAGTGGCTGGTATGTGCAAACCCCAATTTAGCATGGTTGGATTTATGACTATTCCACTTTACAGGGGTGTGAAAACGATTGAATATTCAAAATAAACTTCAAACTTTTTGAATTTTGATTTTTTTCCCCCATAGCTGATACTGGCAGGGAGCTACCAGCACTTGGAGGTCATGAGGGTGACAAGACATTATACTCCTTTGTGTTGCTTGGCTGGGGTGTTCTATAGGTTAAGGGGATCCAATGCAAGTCAACTTATGGTATTTTCATGTGTTATTGGGACATGATTTCATTGTCAATGGTGGATATCTGTATTCCAAACAAACTGGATTAAATGCAGGAAGCCCATTTGGGGATGTACCTCTCATCAGCACATTTACCTTAGTATGCGCTGCTAAATGCAGAATGACTGAACATGTGTGATCCCTCTTCTGTGTCGGTGTGACTTGGTTTTCTACCTGGGTCACTTCATCTAGAGTGTGGAGCAAGATGGCTGGAGAATTCTTGGCATCATTTTCTTGAACAGCTGTTCCCTAGGAAGCCAGGGGAAATGTCTGTCTTCCTTACAGGGTGACAAGCATCTTCCCCAGAGTTTCTTCCAAACCTCCTCCCGTTTTCTTAGTCACATGCATACTCCAAACACAAGGGAACAGGATTGCCTTTAAGGACTCAGGGGCAGGATGTGAACCAAATTAGGCCCATATTCTGACAGAAGAGAGGTGGTAATTGTCATAGAATGAGTGTGACAGTGGTTGGTTTGGGGAAAGCTGACACAAAATTACTCTTCGTAAGAGCTTTATTAAGAGAGAGAGAACATTGTACTCATGGGAGCCGTGATGGGGCCTTAAGGTTGGAGAGCATTAAAAAGGGATAGTATATCGTGCCAACATAAAATCTTGACGAGAAAGAGAGGCTTCCCTTTAGAACCTCAAGAGGGGCTTCATTAAGAGGGATAGCTTAAGGTAAAAGTCACCATGGAGAGGGTAATGGGGGTAGGGTGTGGAGGAAAGCAAAGGAAAGTCTTCAGAGAAACCCCCAAACAGGGGAAAGTATTTTATATCCTCTCAGGAGGTGGTGGAAAGTTCCATACCATGCTATTTTGTCTGGGACAGACTACTTGACAAAGGACGTTTAGTGCCAGGTACTGGGCAGAACAAAAACTTAGGGTTGGAAAGTCACAGCTAAACATGGCTTCTGGATTCCCTGTCCTAGAAAGAGAGGGGCAGAGGTGGGGGGCATGACTGACTTCTTCAGCTGTGGGATCCAGCTGTTTAGAGTGACCAGTGTCTTAAAGTGGCAGGCCCATGATCTAACAGTAATTGGAAGTATGGTTCATGTGCCCCAAAAGGAAAGCTGGCCTGGAATTCCATCCTCTGGTTTGTCTCAGTCCTCAGTAACTTTAATTTTTTCAAATCCGATTTTTAATGATAGTTTTTAAACACTTTAACCTCCCTTGTAGCCCACCACCCACCAGAGGTAGTGGAAAAGAACGAATACAGGGATAGGGGGGTGGGGAGGGAGTAGACCTGTTTAGAAAGGTTCTTTGGAGCAACTCCTGTCTGTGTAGTCTGGAAATCAGCAGTTCAATTCACAGGTTAGCAGTGGCAGCTTGATCTACTCACAAACACTTCATGGATACACCGGCAGTCCAGTTCAGTAGTGTCAGGTTAGCAACAGCAGTGACAAGACCTAGCAGAGACAGCCAGGCCTCAGCCTCAGCTCTAGTCAGCAAGAGGAACCAACAGGGGCATCAGGAGAAGATTTTAGCTGTGCCTCTCTCAGAGAAGCGAAGATCAGCAAAGACGCAAGACCCATAAGCGTTGCACAGCTAACTGTACCAGGAAGCCAAGCTGTGTCTTCATCACTCCACAGAGTCCTATTTATACCCTCCAAACATTGCTCGTCCTCCATGTGCCTCAGTATGGTTCTTGCCTCAGCACATGCATCCAATCAGCCTGTGTCCTCGGAGTCCAGAAAAACGCAGCTCAACTACACAATGTAAGGCGGACCAATACATGTGTGTTGATAGCATAGAATCCTTCATCACGTGTCCTTTCACATTTGATTTAGCAGAACATTCTCTTCCCCTCTCCGACCCGAAGTCCTGCCTACTCCTCACCCAGTGATTGGTTCCTAGAAATCTTTATTCATTAGGGGAAGGTTCACAGGAAGTCACCTGAGTATTTTCTTCTAGTCTTTGGCAGCCCCTCTTGGGAAAGTGGAATTAGCATCAAAATACAAACAGCATCAAGGATATCCACAACATACGGAGATAGTTTTTTAACCATCTTTTTCTGCACTGACAACTTGGCTTTTGAAGAAATGGATACTATGTAATTACTGAGTAATGACTGGAACTCTGAGCAGCCACATGGTCTCACACGTGTGCCTCTTCTCAGGGGGCTTTGGTCAATATTTCCAGTGAAGCAGTTCTGAGACATTTTATTCAAATAACATTCCCCTCCAAAGAATTCCTCCTGGTTTAATGGCAGCTAGGGGAATATAATCACCTTGAATATGGGTTTGGATTGGCCATTCGAGATATTAGAATTTAGAGATTTGGGATATCAAACCACCTCTTAGGATTTAGACTGGAACAAGAAAAAGCTTCAGAATAGAACAACATGAAAGTATTACATAGTCCAAATTTAGATATGAGTGGTGAATATTGTTTTTTCCTCCTTCATTTGAAGGCTGAGATATTTTTTTCCTTCAATATGAAAAAGGAAAAAGAAAAGTGCCTAGGAGTGAAGGTCTGTGTGTGGCCTCTCCTCCAGGCTCCTGAATGATGCTTGGGGAACCTCAGCTAAAGTGAGGCTCATCACATGGAGACAGCAGGAGAATGCAGCACAGACTATGGGGGATAAGAGAAAAGCGAGTGGAGAGCCTTTCTGTTGTCTGATTGAACTAGCTTATCCAGCTAAAAAGGTTGATGGTTCTAAACATCCAGTGAGAGATCATTTATGTTATTTTTAACTAATTAATTAATAATTATTGTTATGTATCTAGAGATACTTTGCTTGCATAGATGTCTGTGCAACATAGGTGTACAGTACTCATGGAACCCAGAAGAGGGTGTCAAATCCCCTGAGACTGGCATTACAGAAGGTTGTGAGCTGCCATGTGGGTGCTGGGAATTAAACTCTACTGCTAGGGAAAATATCCAGTGCTCTTGCTCATTGAGCCATCTCTGCAGCTCATTGGTTTTTAAGTTATGCAAAGTAGATTGTTGGCATGCCAACTCTCCCCCTTCACTGTGCTCCCTCCCTGCTTTGGCTGGCTCACTTCCCTAATGCTTTTTGCATCTGGGTTATAAATAGTCCATTATCCTCTCCGTCATCACTACTTATATCCCTTTCATATCAATGGAAGGGGTCATCTAATGCCCTACTATTCAGAGTGTTGAAAGCCAACCTCAGGGTGAAGTCCCTCCTTCCCAAATGACACACTTTGCAAGCTCTTCCCTGGGGACAGCTCCCCTGAGAGTACAGGTGTGGAAATGGGCAAGAATTCTAGAACTGGTTGGGCATGGTAGCACACACCTTTAATCCCAGCAGTCTGAGGCAGAGGTAGGGAGATCTCTAAGTTCAAGGCCAGCTTGGTTTACAGAGCAAGTTCCAGGACAGCTGGAGGTATTCAGAAAAACTCTATCTAATGCACCCTCCACCTTCCCCTACAAAACAACTCTCAAAAGAATCCTCAAGTTGGATGGTCTTTATCAATCAACCATAAAATAACTCCCTGCTCATCCTTGCCTTGCGGCCTCCCTGGAAGCCACAGACTGAGTACCAAGAAGCTGACAAAGGAACCAAAAGGCCACTCTGACCCAAAGCAATAGGCCTCTTGCTGGGTGTAATATTTCAACTAGGAAGATAACAGCTCATATTTTGAACATTCTTTTTCTCACTTTCATGAAACTGGCTTTAAATTACCCATGTGTCAATTGGGGTCAGACTTTATGGTGATTTGTCAGAAGTAACAAATATGACAGTTTATGTTCAAGTCAGTTAATTAATTCTCTGATGGAAGCTATGAATTCACGAGAGGCCAGGGGGTCAGAAAAATGGTCACTTAGGTAAGGATCTTAACATCAAGATCAGTAGGGGATCCAAAGAGCTACAGAGAATTCAAAAATCTATGGCAGAGTTGAATATTCTCAATCATGATTTTCTGGAACTGTAAGAAAGGACTTGGCCAAGAATATATAGAATATACCCTGGGATAATTTTTTTTTAAAGTTAGTTTACTAAAGCTTATATGCATATATAAAACTAACATATAAAGTAACTGCCAGTGGATCTAGCATATGGGGTTTGTTTCAAGCCTAGGACTCCTCACTAGGGTATTTACTGATGACCCAAAAAGCTACTGTAGGCACAGGGAATGAGACTGTAGCAATGTGTACACATTGTAGGTAAGGTGCTAGAGAAGGTGTCTGTCCATGGTCACCTGTGTCTTATATCAGCACCTTTGCAGGAGAGCAATTTACCTGTGGTGGCTCAGAGTTCAGTCTTTACTCTTCCCTGACTAATCTTCACCCTCCTCTGCAGCTCTGTTGGCCATTTCTGTTTTTACTTCCACTGATGACACAAAGCCACAAAAAAAGATCCCACGGAGAGCACTTGCATTGGTAGGATGTTTGTGTGGTGAGCTGTTCGGTGGACAGGAGGAGGTGTCTCACCTTGTTTTATGCTGCAGGGAAAGGTGTGCCCTGGGCTAGAGATACATGAAGCTGTTGGTTGTTATCTGCTCTTCCTACTGACCCCACCTTTACCCTTTCCTCCTTTTCTCCCGAGTTGACTCATCCTTGATAACAGCGGCTTTTCTAACAAAATGTCTCTTATCCAGGGCTTTGCTGAGTGTGACTTACACTGTTCTTACTACAGTGTAAGAAAGTCCACCAGCAAGTCCTCAGGGCAGATCCTGTCACTGTTAGAAAGAGCAATGCCGAGTGATGAGACACCTGGCAGTTCTCCATGACATGCCTTGCCCTATTCAGGATATCTCAGACTGACCAGTTGCTCAGGGGTGATGACAACTGAGATAAAATTCTTGTCTATAATTCTTTAAATTGGCTGGACTAAAGTCTAGACACATGGCCTGAAGCCAGTGTACTAGAAATGTGGGAGGCCAGCAGTGAGCAGTGAGCTGAGGAGTCACTGTCACATTCGGTCCTAGACATGTGCCTGGGGCCATGTTTTTGTAGGGCTTGCTTTGAGGTTGATTTGGGGCCTTACCAAATATGTATTGGTAAAGTTGACTTATTAGCATTAGTGATTTTACTTACTTAAATATTAATCATGCTGTGTAACTTTTTTTCTTTATAGGAAGACTTCAAACACAGGCAAAACTCAGAAGACTTGTGTGTGTGTGTTTGCATATATGTAACAGTCTGACAAAAATACCTCCTTGACACTATCCTCTATTACCCCTGATTCAGCTGAATTTCAATTCTCAAGCTGTGTGCTATCAAACTGATGGAATAATCCATTATTTCCAAAAGTATTTGTATGTGTGTATAACCGTGCCCCCCCCCCCCCCCCCCGCCGTGTAAATATCCACTAGGAAAGAAAACCAATGCTAAGCTTGAACTAGCATCTGGTTTGTGCCAAAGACATTCTCTGTAATGGAGTAAACATGGTGATATACCTTTAACTGGTCTAGACTCTGCTTGAAATGTTCACCTCACCAGACCCAGGAAACTGAAAAGGGAAGTCCCAGTTCTCACATCAAGCTGCCTGCCAACCCTTTGCTAAGCCTTGGCATGCTTCCACCTCTGTCTTGCCCTGTGTGACCTCTGGGACCTGTGAGTTCTGGCATCCCCTGCGGACTAGAAAGGATGAATGGCCAGTGGCTAGTATCATCTGCAACTTCAATCAAGTTAGTACTAAGAAAAATGCCTTTCCCATTCTTCACCCGATTTCCCATGTGCCTAGGTGCTTTCCAATGATGCCGCTGTTCCCAAAATAAAAGTTTGTTGTTGTTTGTGAGATAGAATCCTGTTATGTAACCCAGACTAGTCTGACCTTGAACTTATAATCCTCCTGTCTATCCTCTTACTCGTTAGGACTGTAAACTGGTGCCATCATGCTTGGTGCTATGATACCCTTTGGTTATGGTCTTCTATAGTACACTTTACAGAAGCACGTTAGTAGAACCACGGGTGAGCTTTTTTCTCTGGCTAGCGTTTCTTTACCTCACAGTCTCCCTTTCACACAGATCCTCCATTCCCATCTTGTACCGTCAGCAGCACGAGACTCTCGTTTTCTTGATTATTTGGAAGCACATGAGAGATAGGAGGGCTTTTTGGGCTTTCATTGTTATCATGCACAGAGGGCTGTGGTAGAGATGGGAGCTCACAAATAACTAGCAGTTTGCTAAATTGCTCTGGAGGAAGCTGCTGTGATTTTTATCAGTGGAATCTTCTTGCTCCAAGCCATCCAAGGCGAACAGAATGCAGAAGGTCAGCTTGGGTGCTTCCCCTAGCAAAAATAAGTTCATTTCCTTTCCTCTTTCTGTTGACTGTCTTCTTTCGTTGGTGTTTGGCTGACCTGTGTCTGATGCCCTTCTGGCCTAGCAGATTATTTTAGGAACTGATGTCATGGAGTTCAGAAGGGGGAAGTAGCAAGGATGGCCAATTGCATATGTGGAGTTCTTCAAGGAACACGGAAACACATCAATGAAAATGAACCACTGGAACATGCAGTTGAATGGAATTTGGTTTTTACATTTGGTCCTAGCCAAAAGGCAGAGAAATGATATCCACTTCCTTTAAATTAAAAGTTTAATTGGAGTATAACAATTACATGTGTTTGTGCAGTACAGCATCCATGTATGATACATACACGTTTGATATATGTAAACACTTGTAATGATCAAATTGAATGAGTAAGTAGCATTCATATCTCAAATTCTGGGGTTCGTTTGCTTTGTTTTGCATTTTTTAAGATAGGGTTTCAAGAAACCCAGGCTATCCTCCACCTCACTGTGGTTGAAAATGACATGGAACTTCTGATCTGATCCGACTGCTTCTACCTCTCTAAATCTTGAGACTGTGGGTGTTTATATCACATCCAATTTTTTTTTTTAAACAAAATGCTGGGAATTGAACCCTTTGCTTTCTACATGCTAGCCAAGCACTCTACCCACTGAGCTGTGTCTCCAATGTACTGTTTAAAAGTCATTTTTGGCATGGGAACATTCCAAATCCTCTAGTCTGACTGTAAATCTACAGTGACTTCTTGTTGACGTTAGTGATTCCACCGAGCTTCAGAACGCAAGGACTTATCCCTTGTATCTGTCAGTGCTTTCCTACTTGCTATGATGCACTTGCTGTCTTCACTCTTCCCTTCCCTTTCAGCCCCTCATGGCCTCTGTTCTACTCTCTTCTGTAGAGAGAGTTCATATATATATATATATATATGTGTGTGTGTGTGTGTGTGTGTGTGTGTGTGTGTGTGTGTGTGTGTGTCTATGTGTATATATGTGTGTATGCATATATGTATATAGATGTACATGTGTATATACATATATATGTATATATATACATGTATATTTACATATATATGTATATATGTGTGTGTGTATGTGTGGCTGTAGCTTGCACATGGGCGTGGGTCCTGTTGGGCTGAGTTGTAGATCGCCTGTGTCTGCTGCCGCAGGGAGCTAGAACTTTGGCTGGGGAGAAGAAGCAAGTGGAAATTTGACTGAGTTCACTGCAGTGCTGGGCAGACGTCTGACTATGAGAAGCTGTAGGGCTCCACCTGGATGTGGAGAGGTCTCGGCCTGAAGTGCCTCGGGGGCAGAGCTCCTGGGTTGAAGGTCTCCGGGCTGAAGTGGCTAGATGGAGACCAAGAATCTCCACCCCTCAGGGCATCACTGGAGCTTCCCCTTCTCACACCTCTTGGCTGCGGGCCAGTCCAGCCTTTATGCCATATATATATATATATATATATATATATATATATATATATACACACACACACATATATATATGCATTTCTCTTTACGTCTGGCTTATTTCCCTTAACACATGATCTTCCAGTCTCATCTTATTCTTTTTTTTTTTTAATAACATTCCATTGTGTATACACCCTATACAATATACCAGTTTTCTTCCTTTTGGATACATACCCAGTAGTAGGAGTTCTGGATCATGCAGCAGGTCTAGCTCTCATTTATGACACACCTATAGTAGTTAATGGATGTATTAATTTACGATTCCTATCAGCAGTGTATGAGCATACCCTTAGAAAGGGTAGAACTGCAGTATCCTCAAAGAATTAATTATCTTCATGTTTTGATAACTTTCTATCTCTAACTCACACAGTGTTGACTTATGTTATCCTGGTCTTCATATTGGCTACTGGCACATCATCTTTTATGAATTTTCCATTCTAATTGTTTGGCTATCATTAAGTTAGATGATGAGGACAGTAAAGATAATGAGAATGATTTTTGTGTTTCAGTTCAGGCTCTTAAATATTCTAATACATGTCCCTAGTTTCCTCTTATTGTAAAAATATTTTTCCCATTTTTTATGTTTCTTCTTTTTGATTTAAAAGCAGAAGGCTTTAAGTCTGGTAAAGCACTATTTTTTTTTCTTTTGCTTTTGCTGCCTACCTTATACTTTTGAATTTTTTAAAGGAAAATTTACTTATTTTTACGTGTATGAGAGTTTTGCCTGCATCTATGTCTGTATGCCATGTGATTTACTTATGTGATTTACATATGTGTATGGGCACCATGTGCATTCAGTGTCTGGGAAGCCAGAGGAGGACATCGGATTCTCTGAAACTGGTGTTGAGAGGAGGTTGTGAGCCAGCATAGTGTAACTGAGTCACAGGACGGATAGTTACTGTTATGTTGGGGCTGGGGTTGAATCCAGGTCCTCTGAAAGAACAGTCAGTGCTCTTAACCACTGAGCATCTCTCCAGCCTTTGCTTTGAAGTCTTAAGTAAAAAGAAAGAAAAGACAAATCTTTGTCCATTCCAGTGTACTAAAGTGTTTCCCTGTGTTTTCTCTTAGTAGCTTAATAATATCAGGTCTTTCATTTATGTCTTTGACTATTTTCATTTGGTTTTTATTTATAGTGAAAGATGGGTCTGCTTTTAATAATTTATACACAAAGACACAAATATACTCATTTTTCCAGCACTGTTTATTGAAAAGCGATCTTTTGTCCTACACATGTTCTTGGTAGCTTTTCTGAAAACCTGATTGGCTGTAAGTAATGCATTCATTTCTTCTGATTTCTCTACTTTACCATTGGTTTATGTGACCATTTTTTTAAAATGACACTCTCATGCTGTTTGGTGTACTCTTTTGTGGTCTATTTTGAATATAGTTGTGTTTTCAAGTTAGAAAAGTAATTCATCTCTACAGTGCTAAGCCACGATAACTCTAATCTGCCCTGCCTTGAAGAGGACATGGCATATAGGGGTATAAATTACTCCTAGAATGTTTTAGAAAGATGTTTAAACATAAGCAGAAGTTTCTAGACTGAGTCTTAGGATCTGTGATCATAAGTCTGGATTCCATATTTTCAGTTATTTGTTATTCAAGGAAAGTCTCTTAGTTTGATATCCACCTCTTCCTCTCCCTCCTCCTCCTCTTCCTCCTCCTCATCTACTAGGTCTCAATATATAGCTTAGGGTGACCTTAAACTCTCAGTCCTCCTGATTACAGGCATGTACAGTCATGATCTGCTCTGAGCTTTAAAAAACTTTAATGTTTAGCACTTTTCCTTCCCTTCCTCCCTCCCTTCACCCTCTTCATCCTCCCTTCCCCCCTCTTCCTCCTTCCTTCCCATCTCTCATTCTTTTTTCTTCTCCTTCCTTCCTTCCTTCCTTCCTTCCTTCCTTCCTTCCTTCCTTCCTTCTTTCCTTTCTTTATTTCTTTATTTCTGTCTTTCTTTTTTGAGATAGGGTTTCTCTGGTAGTCCTGGCTGTCCTAGAACTTACTCTATGCCAGGCAATGGTGGCGCACGCCTTTAATCCCAACACTTGGGAGGCAGAGGCAGGCGGATTTCTGAGTTCGAGGCCAGCCTGGTCTACCAAGTGAGTTCCAGGACAGCCAGGGCTACACAGAGAAACCCTGTTTCAAAAAACCAAAAGAAAAAAAAGAAAAAAAAAAGAACTTACTCTACAAGAGTAAATCAGAGATCCACCTGCCTCTGTCTCTCAAGTACTGATATTAAAGGTGTGTGCCACCCTGGCCCCAGCTTTTATTTAGCATATTTTGAGTAGGAACAATATTAGTTCTCTTCTTACAGGGAAGTCTTGAGAGAGTCAATGAGGGGTTGGAGAAGTTGCACATTGGTAAAGAGCACTAGTTTCTTTCCAGAGCTCCTGGGTTTGATTTCCAGCACCCGTACTTAGTAACCTTCTGTGACTTCAGTTCTAGGGGATCTGATGTCCTCTTTTGACCTCTTAGGGTACTAGATCCTTATGGTGTACAATCATACACACATACATATCACATGAAAATAAGATTCAACGAAGGACAGCACAGAAGTCAGGGGCAAGCTCAAAAGCGCTGTAGTTGAAAAGCCACCTTCAACAGGGATTTGTGTCACATGCCTGTAATCACAGTGCTTAGAGACAAAGCAGGAAGATAGGGAGGTCAAGGTCATGCTCATCCACACGGTTTGAAGCTAGCCTGAGCTATACAAGACCCTATCTCAATTAAATAGAAGCAAAAATAGGAAAGTTGATTTTTAGCCAAATGGTAAAGTTGTTATAGAAATGTCCATGCCATACTTTCTTTGATACATTAGCAATAAAAAGAATACATCTTTTTCCTTTCCTTTCCTTTCCTCTGTGTGTGTGTGTGTGTGTGTGTACGCATACATTCACCTATGTGTATGTGGGAGTGTGCATTTGTGTATGCCTGTATGCCATACAGTCAGAGGATGTGCTGGTTGGTTTTTGTCAGCTTGACACAAACTGAAGTCACCTGAGAAGAGGGAGCCTCGGCTGAAGAATTGCCTCCATCAGACTGGCCTATGGGTATTCCTGTAAGGCCTTTTCTTGATTAACAGTTGATGTGGGAGGGCCCAGACCACTGTGGGCAGTGCCACCTTGTGTAGTGGTCTAGTTAAATAAGAGCCAGCTGAGCAATCTGTGGAAGCAAGCCAGTAAGCAAGCAGTTCTCCATGGCCTCTGCTCCAGTTTCTGCCTGCAGGTTCCTACCTTGATTTCCCTTGGTATGTGATCTGTGTTAGACAAGTCTGCCCTTTCCTGGCCATGATGGTATCAGCCAGTGTTTTATCAGAGCAGAGGGAAAGCAATCTAGAGCAGAGCACACTTGCAGGAGTCCGTTTGCTTTCTTTTCTACCATGTGAGCTGTGGGGTCTGAACAGCGGAGGTCAGGCCTGGTGGCAAATGCCTCTACCCACTGAGCCATCTGGCCTGCCTCCAAATAGTGGGTGGTTCAGAGGAGCTGATCCATGTAAGTGGCTTAGTACTATATGTGGTACAGTCTTAGAAATGTTAGCTGTCCCAGTTTTGCAGGTGTGGATTCTCGCATGCCATTGTCCTGACTGCCCATTTCCTCTTAGTTGTACTTATCTGCCGAGGTCTTTCTTTCTGTTCAAGAATTTTTCAAAATCTTTATCAAAGATGTTCGCTAAGCACCCGAAGTGCATATGACTCTGTGCACAATAATCGCTTCCTTGCTGAGAATGAAAGCGGCTCTCTGAGCCTGCTGGGGAGAGCATATGCCCCTTGCCTCTGTTCTGGAGAGCATGGTGTAAGCAAGGGTAGAGTGCATTCTGTCGGGCACAGTAAACATTGTAAGTGTCAGGAAGCTGTTGTCTATGGACTAAGAGCTCATTGGGGGCATGCCTCATTTTTGCCTGGCTCCATATTTGATGGAATGAGAGAGTAGACCTAAGATATAAACATATTCATCGTGTTTTCCATCTTGAAAGCTGTAACTGTTCTAGGCTAGTCCATCTAAACATTTATTAAAGCATCTAACTACAGACACTATTAGGCCCAGAATGTATAAGGGAGGTCTTAACTTCCTAATGTATAGAAACAAAAATCTGTATACGTTTTTCTTTTGGGGATGATTGACATCAGCACTTGAACATTTAACTGTGGATTTCAGCAAATGAATGTTAAGAAAGTAGACCTTACCTGAAGTCAAAGAGAATCTTTGGAAACTGGGGAGTAGAAGGTTCAAAAGCATCTAGAATTATTGGATTATTTTTAAATAGAAGAAAAGAAAGCACCACGAACATACTTTCTTTGGGTCTAGTGAACACCGATAAAAAAAAAATGTTCATGCATGAAGATGAAGTAAATGTATAATTCTACAGGGTGAGGGAAGGAACTGGGTTGGATTCCCAAGTGGCAACTGGCATGCTACACAGTGACAGTGACTTAGAGGAGACCAGGCTAGATCTGCAGGAAACCATTTGCAGAAGGAAGAACAGGGGGCACTGGGGTGTGTTACCCCTCTTTGTTAGATGAGGCAAAGCACTGTTACTAATGCTGTCAAAAGAACACATTTCCAGGGCTGAGGACATAGCTCAGTCCATGCCCAACATGCTGGAAGACCTGGGGTTCTGTCCCCGTAAAGGGAAGGTATAGCCATCTCTGTCCATAGGGAGCAGTTCACGCACAGAGACACTAAAGCACACATGAATGTTTCATAATAAACCCTAAGGCTCTCCAGGTAGGTGAGAAAGCTTGTTGAAAATAAATTTTTAGGGTAAAAATACTTGCTATACCTAGAATGTTCAGCATTTCCCAAAGGTTCTGTGCTAAGGACTGCTCTGGGAAGTAATGGAATTTTCTGGAGGTAGAGCCTCAAGGAAGATTTTTAGGCTGCTGGGGACAAACCCATGAATGGGGCTGGGTGAGTGTGGTCTTCTCGTCTTCTCTTTTTTACTTCCTTGACTTGGGTTGCATTTCTACCATGATGCATTGTCACATGTTCAAAGCTACAGCAGCATCCAGTCACAGACTGAAACTTCTAAAAGCACCAACACAAATCATCCCTCTTTACTGAGCATCTGAGGTATTTGCTATGTAATGGACCGACTCACTCTTGAACTTAAGTTGGGAATCTCTGTTTTCTCAGTTTAGCTTCCTGCCCTGGAAAAGGTCTGGCCCTCTGGACAAGGGGATTTACGTGGTAGAATGTATTTGGCTTTCAGGGACCCTGGAAGTCCAAGATAGTCTTGAGTCAACTGAGCAACAGTTCCAGTCAGCTCCTGTGTTTGTCCCTCCTTCTAGACTGAGTCTTGTGTACTGCGGGACTGTCATGTTTTATTTCTCATTATTGTTTATGGTTTAATTTTATAACAAAATATAACAGAAGATAAATGGATTTCACAAAATCATGGTGACTACTACAAAAGGTGCCTATTACAAAAGGCAGTGAATTTCAGATGAATTTTGAAAAGACTTTTGATTCTGCAGTATTCCCGCTGACTTT
The DNA here is from genome assembly GCF_004785775.1 of Grammomys surdaster. NCBI lineage: Eukaryota > Metazoa > Chordata > Mammalia > Rodentia > Muridae > Grammomys > Grammomys surdaster. The sequence continues at coordinate 2,946,940 of NW_021604597.1, forward strand.
GTATAGTAGTCTAAAAGCCTTCTAGTGGTGTTCATATGCTTGAGATAATGTAGGACTCTTTGAGACTATTGTCTCTTAAGTATGTATTTATACTTGAAAAAATAGACAAAGCTCAAAATTAAAGAACATGTAAATGTTTTTCTTCATTTGTACTTTTGAGGGTGTTTTCTAAAACTTTCAATAGAAAATTTATGTTAATATTACTCTCATCCATTGTCATCATTGAAATCTTCCCAGGCCTATGGTTACCCTAGAAGCATGAAGGAGTATCAGAGAGTGAGGGTAAAGAGTTTTCGAGGTGGATAGATAGCCAGGGTATTACATTTCTGTTCTTTTCCTAATTACTGAGTAGCCTTGGAGATGTTTGGATCCTCCTCCCCCCATCACCCCAAGGGTCTTCAAGTTCTTGTAAGCCAATGTATAATTCTTGGAGAATTTATGTGTGGTGATGGACTCTGTGTTCGTTTATGTTCCTCACCCTCCAGATGAAAGAAAGGGTGCTCTCTGAGTTAATACCACTTCCACACCACCACCAGTAAGAAGACACAACTCCCAGCTCAAGTTTCACTCGCTTTCCCAGTTTGGCTCCCTTCTCAGTGGCCTGAGAGCTGTTTTACCTAACACGAACATTTAATGAAACATCTACAGAATCCTTGCGATTGCAGTTATATGAGTAGTCACCCTATAAGGGTGGGTGATTACTGTTGGAAACACAAGGAAGTGAATACATTGGAAGCCAAAGTCTATGGCACGATTCACCTCTTAGTGCTGACTGCCGGAAGTCAGTGTGCTGGCTCCATTTGTGTGTTCATGGTCCGATACCAGGCTTGCCTTTGCTTTCTTGGTTGACTTAATGAGACTGCTCAGGCCACTCGTCACCCTTTAGGTCACATGGTCTCTCCCAGTTGTGGAATTCTCTCTGTATTGCTATGCCAGGTGAGGGTCAGCTTCATGCATCAAGGGGAATGCTGACCAGAGTCTGTCTCATGGAATACCCTTTAAGATAGCAGTTCTCACCTATGGGTGGTGGCCCCTTTGGCAACTCTGTCTCCAAAAATATTTACATTGGTATTCATAACAGCAGCAAAATTACACTTAGGAAGTAGCAATAGAAATAATTTTATGGCTTGGGGTCACCACAACAGGAGGAACTGTATCAAAGGGTGGCAGCATTAGGAAGGCTGAGAGCCACTGCTTTAAAGAGACATTGATACATAATATATGCAATAAAGTTTTCTTTGGCTAAGTGAGTTTGCAGAAAGCTATGTTAGATAGTTATAAGAACTTTTTTTTTTAAGTTGTCTTTCCAGAGTTGTGAATATGCCCGATTGCTCTGTGAACCTCTGAGAGAAAAATAATGCCTGATTGCTCTGTGAACCTCTGAGAGAAAAATAATATGCGAACTGTTTCCCAAACTTAATAGGTCACTGAATTTCTTTTTGCAGAACACCTTGAGACTCAGGTTCCTTGAGCACTCTTTGGAAAAGCTTGGTGTACACAGGCTATGTTTACCTTGGACTTTTACTTCCTTTACCTGAGATTTTACTTCTATTCCTCCTCGCCTGCCTCTTCCTCCTCCCTCTTTCCCTTTCTCTTTCTCCTCCCTTTCATCTTCTCTCTCTGTCCCTCCTTCCTTCTTTTCTTCCATCTCCCTTTTTCTTGGACAAAAATTAGGACTCCATCCTGGAGTGATTTTTGAGCTAAGAGGGCTGAATAAAAAAAGACTATATCCATCCCTTTATTGGAGTCAACTCTACTGATTAAAGGACATTAGCCAACAGCCAAGCAACTTTGATAGGCTTTTTCATTTTTTCCAGAGGCTGGGCCTTTGTTTAATATACTCTGTGGCAACAGGGCTTGAATATTAATTCATTTATGCAACAAGTAGTTTCCTACTTTCTGCTCTATTTGAGGTTATTTGTTGTCTCAGAAAGAATGGGACTGTCTACATGGTGAAACCATACCAAATCCTCAATTCTGCTCACATTTCCTTTCAAATAATACTGTTCATATTTTCCTTTGAATAATGATGTTTAATATTTGTGGTATTGAAACAAGCAGTTGGAACATGCCAGGCTTCATGTGACACTCTGTTTGTCTCCTTAATTTCTGCAGACAGCCAAGAAGAAAGCTAAAATCTGGGTGGTACGAGGAAAGACTGCAAACAATCGAAGAGACATCTTCTTGAACCACATCTCATAAACCAGAAACATAAAATCTGATTTCTCTCCCTGAAACGCTTCTCTTTTATCTTGTAGGAAGTAGATATTCAGCCAGCTCCTCAGGGTTCTCAGAGTGTATGGATTTGAACATTTTTAACAGCCACTGGGCCCAGTCCTGGATGGGATATAGTTTGCTCCTTCTTGGTTACATCTGCCTCTTGCATGGAGAAAAATTCTCAAGACACTGCCACTGTCGCTGTTAGACACTTTTTCTAACCCCTCTTGTTGCTGTAAACTGTGGTAAGAGGCATTATGGGCCCTAGAGGTACAGGCACATGCAAAAGGCTCTCAAATGCGCCTACTCAGTTTCACACCTATCGAGACCGTTGCTTGGCCACAAGTGATATTAAAGAACTAGTGTTTGTTTAGGCCACAGAGTACTTGGCTTTTGGGCTTAAAGGAGCACATCTTTTTTGTTAAAACACCAGAGTCTGGGTTAGGAGAGCAGTTCATTGGTAGCATGGGAAGGTCTCTGGCTCTGATACTGGAAAATTCAAACAATTCCAGACCAAGAAGCATCTACATGGAAAGACACATTTTCTTATAGATAGCATAACCCTGACCCTCCATGTTATCTTCAGAGCCTGTTGATTTTCCAGACTGCCTCCACTGCCATACATCAGAGAATATTCACCACTAGAAAAATAGTCAATTAATCTATATCTCCCTTTGACTGTTTTGTAATACTTATTGATCCTAGTGCCCAGCTTAAAAGTAGTATTTCCTGCTAGGTCTCGGTTCTGATCAATGTTTATAATTTCATTGATAAAACATAGTCTTTAAAAAAAAAATTCCTGGGGCTGGAGAGATGGCTCAGGGGTTAAGAGCACTGACCGCTCTTTCAGAGGTCCTGAGTTCAATTCCCAGCAACCATATGGTGGCTCACAACCATCTGTAATGGGATCCAATGCCTTCTTCTGGTGTGTCTGAAGACAGCTACAGAAATAAATAATTCTAAAAAAAAATTCCTGCCACAAGGTTTTATTGGAGATGTACTCTTGAGTTCTCACATATTGTTATTTTATTTTATTTTATTTTATTTTAGCTCATGTGACAAATATTGGTTAGCTGCTCACCAGTTCACCAAATCATTCCTCTCCTTTTTCCTCAGACACACAGAGCATATTTCTCCAAAGAGGACATGTTGTGCTATAGACAAAGGGAGACCATATGTGGATTTTTTGATTCAACCTATATATGATTCCCTATGTTTTTTTCCTTGTAGTTGTTTTATTTGGGTGTGCTAGGACTTGAACCAGAGGTCTCTCACTTGGTAGGCAAGGGCTTCCCTACCATTGAACTCTGCCTCCACCCTCACTTCTATTTTTGTTAAAAAAAAAAATGGGCATGAGGCTCTGGGTTGAAGGGACAGAATCTAAGACAGAAGGAACCACCAAGGTGCTCTTGAATCATGATGGGGTGGGGGTGGGGTGTGTTTAGAGGCTGGGAGATGGGAGCTGGGGGAAGGGAATGGAGGAAGTATCTCACCACAGAATTCATTTCTGACTGTATGTGTAGAAGAAACAACCTTTTATGTCCTCTGAGCCTCTTTGCTGTCTTGAGCTTGTGTTTGTCATTGATGGATCCTGTTACAATCTCTGAGAAGCAGTAGAACGTGTCAAGCAGAGTGGTGTAGCGGAGGCCCGTGCATTTTGGAGCACAGCAGAGCTGGTCTCATGGCTCTGGTATTTATTGCTGGGTGACCTTTGGTATGTTTCTTAATTGTCCTGCTGAGGTAGTGTCTGTCAGATGACCAGTAAGGCCTGAAGGCCTGAGCTACTTGGTCCATATGCATTTTGGGTTCATGTGACAATAGCTACTACTCTTTCAACTTCTTCTCTTCTCCTTCTCCTCCTCCTCCTCCTCCTCCTCCTCCTCCTCCTCCTCCTCTTCCTTCTCCTCCTCCTCCTCCTCCTTCTTCTCCTTCCTCCTCCTCCTCTTCCCCCCCCCTCCTCCTCCTTTCCACATTCTTGACAGTACCGGAGATCAGACTCAGCATCTCTGGATGCTAGGCAAGGATTATACCACTAAGCTAAAGTTCTGGTCCACAATAATTTCTTCATAGTGAGCTTACTCTCTTGGCAAGCTGGTGTGAACTAAATGGTATTTCATTTTCTCTCTTTTGCCCAGCATGGCTAATGGTTTAATAACTAGCTAAAGGTTTCAGCTGCTCAAAGGTCCTTGGAAGTCATTCCTGAGATATACCAGAGCAGCTGAATCCAGCCACACTGGGAGCCATATCTGCATTTTCCATAGAATAAGGAAAGCATCACTTGCTGCTTCCCTGAAAAAAAGAGGTGAAATACATTCTAGAAGAGAAAGCTGGGGGCCTCCAGCAGTTAGATGTGAGCATACCTTGCAGCTGGAGAATGGTGAGTACTGACATAGACCAAAGCAACTAAAATTTCCCAGTGCAGGCAAGGTCTTGCCCTCCCTGGGGGTACCTGCCCATGGGCTTTGACTTCTTCCTTTACTGGCACTCAGGGGTGAGTGGTTATAGATGGTGAGAACACATTCCCTGTTCTGGTCTTTGGGCATTTTCTTCTTTGCCAGTACAACCTTGGCTGTGCTGTATCCAGTGGGTATAGTTAAGTGTCTCAGTGATGGAAGAGGAACGGAGTGGTAGGAAATCCATGGTCTCTGTGGTGATTATCTCAGTGGGCTCTGAGCTATGACATCTCAAATCTTATGCTCCATCTTGTTGTATAGAGACTGACTGACTAAACTGCTAATCCCATTAAAAAATATCCATGGAAAGGTCATGAATTATCATCTATACAGATGTATGTATACATTAGGTAAATGCATATATATATATATATATATATATATATATATATATATATATATATA
>NW_021604597.1:2952024-2954560 GCF_004785775.1 Grammomys surdaster
TATATATATATATATATATATATATATATATATATATATATATATATTTGTTTTTGACTAGTGTTGCCTGTCTTGATACTAAGCTAGAATTATAGGGAAACCACCTGTAATGGCCTCTGAACTGGAGATTATCTAGATAAATTATTTCAAATGCTGTCTCTGTTTTGCCTATCCAGGTACAGTCAGAACACAGAACTGTATTGGGAGTACAGCTGTCCCAGCACAGGGAATGGTGGTGGTGGTTGTGATATGTTAGGGGATGTGGAAGGTGAGGTGTGGTGGTTTGAATAAAAATGGTCCCAATAGGTCCATAGAGAGTGGACCTATTAGGAAGTGTGGCCTTGCTAGAGGAAATGTATCACTAGAGGATGGGCCTTGAGGTCTCCAGATGTTCAAGGCTGGCCAGGGTGTCACTGTCAATTCCTGCTACCTACAGATCCAAATGTAGAACTCTTAGGTACCTCTCTAGTACCATGTCTGCCTGCATGCTACCATGCTTCCCACCATGGGGATAATGGACTGAACTTCTGAACTGTAACCCAGCCCCAATTAAATATTTTCCTTTATAAAAGTTGCCAAGGTCATGGTGTCTCTTCACATCCGTAAGACGCTAACTAGGACAGAGAGTAAGGTGGTGATAGTGACCTGGTGTTGGTCTCCATCTATCTTATTTTGCAAAAATAGAGCCGAAGCTGAGTTCTTTAGTCTACTTGTATCAGCTTTTTATAAGGAATAAGAGTGTATAGAAAATTAAATTCTCATTTTAATGCCGTTAAACAGCAAACAAATAGACTTTTATCTAAAGATGTGTCCGTTGGGATAATATAACCGTTTTTTGATATTATCTGGTTCAGTCCGTTTAGAATTCTCTAAGCATTCAGATGTGGTCAATTGCATAGTTTGGTAGTGTGCAGTTGAATAAAGTTCTATTTTATTCTTATTGTTACAGAATTATTTACTTAAAAAAGGGGTCACAAGCCATTCTACTTTCTCCCTCCAGCTTTCTTGGATTTCCTGTAAGGGACAGAAGAATTCTGGAGCTAGAATAAGACCTAGAGATGTAAGTGATATGTAGATTCTGGCCAATGAGCACCCTTATCAGCCCCAAGGCAGAGACTATTGCTGCTATCCTCACAAGTAACCTCCCTTGTCATAGATAGGCATATGACTCTAGAGAACATGCATGGATGCAGCATTGAAAATGGAAAGAGGTCAGATCAGGAACTCTCTCGTTCAAGTCATTTCTATTCCCCGCTTCTCTGTTCTCCCAAAGACCAGGAGACTATGAGCAAAAACATCTTTCTTATTCAGTTTCCATACGTGCACATTCACCTGTGTGGTATGCATAGAGCTGTGCTATGACCAGTCACAGACCTTGCTGTGCCTGGCAAACCAAATTTGGTGCCATCAATGGAGGGGTTGACCACTCCATTCTGTCTTTGCCATTACTAACTGTATTAATGAACCCGCCTGTCACTCTAACATGTTAGGAGGTGCGTAGTGGCTTGGTCAGGAGAAAAAAAGTCCATGATCCCATTGTAGAGTTCCAGTGGACTTCACGGAGTCCTGGCCTCAGCTTCCTGGGCAGGTGTTTTTGTTCCAGAAGCTCAGAGAAGCCCTGATAATTGCAGGTGCTCTTACTTGAGGATGGGTCTGGAAGGGCTCCCGGACACATCTTCTCTTTCCTGGTGGTTACTCTGGGGAACGGGACTGTTTGAGGCCATCTGGTTTCCTTCAGGTTCAGGGTATCTGGGCAAGGTCCTTGTTAAGCCTGCCCAACTGTACAGAAATCCCTATGGAGAGGCAAAGTGGAAATCTTTGCCATGCAGCCTAGGAACCTGCCCTGCCACAAACCGCTTTTCTGCAGCTGACTTGACATCTCTGACATTTCCGCAGGAGCAGTACTCCGTAGTCTTATGACATGCCTAATTTGTGTTGTATTTTTAATATTCTTGAACGTGTCCATCTAATGAGGGGAAAACAACGTGCATCTCTGCAGAATCTCGTCTCCACTTACAAATCTTTCACTGGCAGAATTCACATTAATGCTAATGAAATCTTAATGCTGAAACTGTGTTCTGCAGTGGGGGGATGGTCTCCCCTGCACTGAAACACATTTTCTTCTCATTAGCCCCACCATCTTTATTAATGTTAACAGTAATAAAGAGAATTAGGCAGGATGGCTTCTGGCAGACCCCAGAATTAATGGGGGCAAAAGGAAGGGAAGATAAATGGTTGGATGGTTCAGATCTATTTTGATAGTGAATGAACTGTGTTCTCCTGGGACCCTCAGAAGAGTTGTTTAGTTCTAAATGAGGAGTGTCATGAATCACTGTCATCGGAGAGCTGCTCACACTAACAGGGAAGAGCGATGGGTGGAGCCTGGTTCTAGAGAAAATCTATTCCTGAGGTGATTTCACAGCTGGTTTTGTGTGTATTTGTGTACATATGTGCATCCGTGTGTGTGTGTGTGTGTGTGAGAGAGAGAGCGAGAGAGAGAGAGAGAGAGAGAGAGAGAGAGAGAGAGAGAGAGAGA
>NW_021604597.1:2954570-2962856 GCF_004785775.1 Grammomys surdaster
GAGAGAGAGAGAGAGAGAGAGAGAGAGAGAGAGAGAGAGAGAGAGATTGATTGATTCATGGTCACATATCTGTGAACAACAGACAGCTTAACCAAAATTCGTTCACTCTGAGGTGTTTTGCTATGGGGCTGTATTATTTCATGTATATCCACAAACATTTCATAGTTCTAACGTCCTGGAGACTGTCTCACTATGAGATATTTTGAAGATAAATACAGCAGTGGAAGTAAGGATTGAGCCAGAGAAACTTTTCTTTCACGATAGAAGGGAAAATTTCATGCTGTGGGAAAGTCAATCAAAGTGGCAAATGATACCTTTCCTACAGACTTCTCTCCTTCCAGAGGGTTCTCCGAATTATTATTATTTTTCCTGCCTATTCAAGCATCCAATGTCACTCTGTCAGATCTTCCAACTGTTCCCAGGTCTGCTTGTCACTCTAGGAGGAGTTGAAACACCTGTAAGTTGTCTCCAGACAGTAAACAGCAAGGGCACATGGGGACAGGAGGCGTGGGACCCTATATCATCCCTGGAGGGTTTCTTGGTTTCCTGTTGATTTAAGCAAGGCCTATGCCATAGAGAATTTGGCTGGAGCAGAAGGGAGTCAAGAGTGGTCCATTTGTTGAAGGCCAGCCTGATAATACCTGTATGATAGATTTTTCCAGCGGAACTTTCATTTGAACTTCGTATGACTTGTTCTGGCCTGGTTACCAGAAATCATAGGTTACATATCCCTTTCCATTCAGCACCTTAGGGCCCATGCCCCCCCCCCCACCCCCAACTGTAAGCTGGATGCCTTAAGATACAGTCTACATGCCGACTATTTTGTTACATTAGTGGGGTGGCACGGTTATCAGAAAGCATCATGCGCTATTAGGACTGGAGACCAGAGCATGTTTTCTAGATCGGAAAGGGTGATGATTCCTGGGAGTGTCATGTCTGAATTCAGTCTAGGCACCACAGTTGAAGAGCAACGTAACGAGTCAAAACTTACTCAGAGGATAGTGCCCTCGGCAGGAAGAGAATGTGAAACTATGTCACATTTGGAAGTCTCTGAAGAACCGAGCTTGTCTAGAGAAGCACCTGAAGGTATGACGAGAGCGTTCACAGACAGGGAAAGGAATAGATTCTTTTGCTGAGGCTCAGGTGGGCACAGTGGGGACCTCTGAAGACTATGGAGAAATCCGTTCCAGTTGTCCCACCAGTCACAGATGTCCCACCAGTCACAGTTGTCTAAACATGCTTTAGGGTGTCACAATTTTTGATAACTGCTCCAAATTCTACAGTTTGACACTGCTGCACATTTTAGCACAACCCACCGATATGGCCATTTGGACACTGTAAATTTGAATATGTTTTCTTTTTTCTTCAGGCAACAGCAGAGCTTACTGACCTACCAACTTTTACTTAAATTTATTCTTGATACAGGGACTCATGTAGATCAGGGTGGTCTCAGACTTGACATGTAGCTGAGGATGACCTTGGGTTTCTGATCGTCTGCATCCACCTCCTGAGTGCTGGCATTACAGTTATGTACCAGTATGCCCAGTTTGTGTCATACTAGGACTTTGTGAATGCTAGGTCAACTCTCTACCAACTGAGCTCCATCCTCAGCCCTTTCTTTTTTTTCTTTTCTTCATCTTTTTTTTTTTAATAAAATGGGAAATCAATATTTTTGCTCTATTCCCCTGCTTCCTCCTTTGAAGTTCTCTCCTTCCCTTGGGCTCTCCTCATGGGACACACAGCATCACTTACTCCCTTTGGTTGGTTTAACATTGGTGAATGGGTGACACAGACATGGATGTTGGGGTTAGAATCAAAAGTATTAAAGGGATTTTTCTGTTTTATTTGTATTTTAGAGTAGTTAGCATTTTTGCTGTTACTCTAAGGCCTCAGTTATAAATTTGTATTTTACATGTCACGTGCCAAAATGGCCTTACCGCAATATTGTTTTTATAGCTAACAGGACATGTTAATGGAGTATATCACATGAGGAAATCAAACATGATAGGAGCAGCCGGACATGGTTACTTATAAGATGTTTTGTAATTCTAAAATGTTGTAACTCAATAGCTCCCAGATTCAGGTCCTTGAACTACACTGGTTTCTGAGACCTGTATTAAAATTCAGAAAAATTGAATGAATGGGTGTAGTTTTCTCAAAGAATACATTCAACTCTAAGGATTTTTTATTTTTAATTTAGAGATAAGAATCTTTATTTTCTTTCTGTTGCTTTAAAAATTGTCTTGAAATAATGGTGGCAGTTGATGGCATTTTAAAATGTCAATGACCAAAATAAATCTACCCATCTTGCCAGTACCTATTTTGTTTGTTTGTTTTTGTTTTCTTTTACTGGTATGTGAAAGCCCTGGATCTGATCATTCTGATTCAGGTCTCCTAATCTTTGGAACCTTGCTTAGTTGCCTTTGCGATGTGTGCACATCACCTGGGTCTCCCATTTCACAACATGGTGGTAACACTGAGTGACCTAACGAGGGCTGTGGTTCTTTCCAGCTTCAAAGGTCACTTTTTCCATCTGACACAAGTGCCCTGGGTGTGGCATGGACACCCTGTCAGTGCTATTCAAATGTGCTGAATATGTGTGGGTGGATGGAAGGATGGTGGGAGACAGAAAATCTTCTCTTGCCTTACCTTTTTCATGGCTAGCATTTACTTCTCAGTTTTGGCAAGCTCACAACACTTCCCAAGCTTGTTGTTTGCATTGTTCTTATTCTGGAACCTGTTTTAACATTCCCACAAACTGTGTATCCCCCAGTAGATGATGAATTTCTGGAGTCTGGAAACTGTGACTGATTGTGACTGATTAAGCTGTGTACTGTCAGCACTGGCTGTTCTGACCACGAGTAAGAGGTCATTTCAGAAACTTGGGAGTGAATGATGAATGAATGCCCAAGGTCAACATAATTGTGCCTCCTCAGTCACCATATGTGAGGTAGTTGAGAAGGTTTCCTTATGGGCTTGTGTGACTTCCTAAGGAGATAAGATTGACTACCTATTTACCCTAGATAGGAAATTAGTGACAGAGGAGAGAGACAATTCTACCAAGTCTTGCTTGAATTTATTGGGGTCACAGACAGAAACATATGTAACAGGTTACTCACAGATCAAAGGTTAGTCAAAGATAGACTGTATTCCTAAGGAGGCCACCCTAGCATGTATGGTGCCTCACAAAAGCTGTATCTTATGCAACTTCTTGCAAACTTGTAGGCAGCTTCATTGGAAATAGTCCGCACTTCCCAGCAGATGTTACAGTTTCTGAAACCTTGGGAAAAGGCCTCAGGAGGCCTTAACTATTACGGCTTTTCTGATCTCTGTATGTCTCCTCTGCTCCCCAAGTTTTATGAGCTTCATGCTTCTTTCTAGACAGAATATTTCAACTCAGAAGACATCTCCTTACGACAGGGTTCCTTGGCTTTAAATGAATCAATGTCATGTTTTAGGGATGAAGTTTATCAGGTATGTTAAAGTTGAAACTGTGTTTTTCCTGAAACCTTTCTCCTGGCCAGCTTGTCATAGGAAGGAGCCCTGCCACATACCTTGTTACAGATCTGTGTGTCCTTGGCACTGTAGGGAGGCCTCTAAGATAGCTGCCCAGAGCTAAGGTCACTGCTTCCTATCCATCTCCCCTGGAGTTTCTGGGATAACTGAGGCCTTTACTTATACCCAGCACATACTTAAGGAATGATGGAAGCAGAAAAGGTGGATAATGTAAGGAGTGGGCCACTGAAATTTGATCCTGCATTTATACCCTCATGTGCTGCAATAAAGATGATAGTTTTTGTTTTGAATCCAATATTCTGATTACCGGTCTTCTTCTGCCTTGGAGACAGTTGGTAACCTCCTGGAAACCATTTGGATCAGTGGGGCAGAATCTATAACGAGGCAGATGTGTTGGCAGACCCCTTTGTGAAACAGGTCGGTGCGCCTTACATCTTTCATCTATGTGAACCACCTGGGCATTTAAATGCAGATGTTCACCCCTTACCCCTTCCACATCCTTGTTCACATTCTGAGTTAGAACTTCAGGGGAAGGAAACGTTTACATACCGATATCTCCAGAGATGTCCAATTGCTGCTCTCTTCCTTCTGGCCAGTCCTCAACTATTTTTCAGTGTTCTTGGTCTATATTTAGGGAGTGTGGTCATATCTATCTTTCACATGGAGTAACTAGATCAGTTTTTTGTTTGTTTGTTTGTTTGTTTGTTTTTGAGACAGGGTTTCTCTGTGTAGTCCTGGCTGTCCTGGAACTCACTCTGTAGACCAGGCTGGCCTTGAACTCAGAAATCCACCTGCCTCTGCCTCTCAAGTGCTTGGATTAAAGGCGTGCGCCACCACTGCCCAGCCCAGTTTTTTAAATAAATTAAAAAAAAGACTCTCTTTGTCTCATCCATCCTCATTTTACTTCTCTTTCATTACTGAAGTCATTCTTACCTGAACCTTAAAGAATAGATGGCACAGTCAACAGAGGAACAGCCCAAACCTGAGAGTAACTCAGGGCTTGGTGGGCTTACAGACTGGATGGATGATGGATGGTGGCCTCACAGGTCTGAGGATGCAGAGATTTGTAGCACTCTTAGAATCTCTGGCCAGAACCTATGGCAAAGTGGCACCATTATTAAAATGTTAGGGTAGTGGCCATGTCTATTTCTACCCTCTAGTCTTTCTTTCTTTCTTTCTTTCTTTCTTTCTTTCTTTCTTTCTTTCTTTCTCCCTTTCTTCCTTTCTTCCTTTCTTTCAAGATGTTGTGATGTCTCACTGGTTAAAAACACTTGCTGTATAACCATAAGATCTGAGGGCTTTAAAAGAAACTATTTCCTTTTTATTTTTATGAGTGGTTTGTCTGCATACATGCCTGAGTACCAAATGCATGCCTAGTGCCTAGAGAAGTAAGAAGAAGGCCTTGGATCCCCTGGAACTAGAGTTACAGAAGGCTTAAGCCATCAAACCTTGTGCCCTCCAAGAACAGCAACTGCTCTCAACCACTCAACACATCTCCAGCCTCAGATCTGACCTTTAACCTTAGCTAACACATCATTAGCCTCGTAGTTCTGCATGTGCTGCAATCTCAGTTTTGTGAATGTTGGAGATAGGAGGATATCCTAGCTGATAAAACAGGAGCTCCAAGTTCAGAGAGAAACCTTACCTCAAAGAAATAAGGAGAGAATCAGGGATGCAAATCCCTTCTCTGGCCTCTGTGAGAATGCATATCTATCTCTGTCTTTCTCACAGGCACTCTTTAGCCCCTCTACCCCACACTCTGCAAACAATATGAATAATAGCAGATACAGACCTGCATGTCTTCCCATGACACTCAAGCTGACTGAACATGAGGTTTTCCTTATCACCTTTGCAGAATCATGCATGGGTTCTGGCAACTGTGAGGTGAGTATAGTATGTAGAAGGCCTCTGGCTTCCTTCTCTTCTTGATTAACTGGGCCCCTGACCTTATGTCTTCATAGCAGTGCAAACCACTTGTAGTTGACCATGTTAATTTCCCACAGGTCACAAGTTTGAGAGAGTCAGACAAAGCTGCCAAAATCCAGTTTTCTGGCATATGTGTTGGGTCCCCTCTGTCATCTTCTGTCTCCTCAATGGCCTTAGAGGTAATAAGCCCTGAAACAGTCTTGGCCCTAGCTTCACTTGGTAAATGTTCCTGTCTTACTGGGAGGGAGGGCCTCATCCTTATGCAATGGCTGAGCATTATCAGAGGTGTTTTGATGGGGAAGATGGTCTCAGATATTTTGTAAGGGCTGAAACAAGAGAAATCAAGGCAGTTCTACTCTTAGCCCATTTGACCTTGTTTTTATCCCATGTGATGTAAGAAACTCGCTATTTATTAACTGCTCTGTGTAACATACTTACTGAGTGCTTACCCTACCAGGTCCTGGAGTAGTTTCTGGGGCAGAAGACAAATTTGAGAGTTCATAGAAAGGATGTATGAAAGACCCCCATCAAAGTAGAGCCCAGGGGAAGGGCTGCAGGAAGGATGGTTCTTGGTAAGTACAAAGTTGGGGACAGACAGGGTTTATTCATGTAGAATCCTGTGGTAGATGCAGGCATGGAGGGGAAATGTGCAGTGAGAGGCTTAGGAAAGATGGTTAAGGCTCAGGGCGTTAGCCTTGTGTTCCATTGAGTCTGATGTTGGAGAACCACAGGAATGGGGAGGGAGCTCTGACAGTTTCTTAAGGAATTACTTTTGGAAGAATGGCACTTAGGATGGTGGTGGTATATGGGGAAATGGGGATCAGTGGTCAGATTTAGGATTCGTTCTGAAGGCAGAGACAACAGCAGTTGCTGGTTGACTGAGTGTGCTGGTGAAGGAGCAATCTGCTGTGTTTGGAATGTGACCATCGTGGATGGCTCAGTGGCCATTAGCCTTTCAGGATGTTTAAATTGAGTAGTTCCTGGCAGTGATGGGACATGAACAATAAAACCTTCTGTCGAGATGCTGCTCCAGCTTGCTGGCTGATTCCTACAGGTTTATTCTCCTTTGCCCTGGGCCAGCATAAGTCCCTTTAACTCATGTCCAAGCCAGCTTTGTGACATGGAAGTCCTCAGCCTACCTGCCAGCCCATCTGTAGCCTCTTCCACTTCCACATGGTCCCACATTCCAGACCATCAAACTGCTCTTCTACATCCAGGCATACATCTGGTGATGGACCTTACATCCTCCACTGTAATTGTATAGTAATTGTGCTTTCTTGTCTCTAGCTGTCCCTGATTTTTTTTTAAAGTTACACTTCTGTTCTTTCTAACTTCATATCTTGATTTCTTCGGAGAGACATGGTTTTTCTAATGAAACTTGATTTATACATTTACTCTAGTCAAGTCTGATTTTTATTTGTGCTATAGTTAGATCTTCCTTGTTCTTGTGAAGCAAGTTCTTCGTATTAACCTTGGCTGTCCTGGAATTCACCATGTAGACCAGGCTGGCTTCAGACTCACAGAGATCTGCCTGCCTCTGAGTGCTAGGATAAAAAGCACATGCTACTGCACCTGGCTAGTTAAGTATTCTAAATGTGGAACATATTTATATTTCTTGTCTCTTTAGGTGTTGTCTGATAGTTATAGAATCTGATTGTATTGCTTTTCATGAATATAATGTTTCTTCCAGATCAACACTCCTCAGAATTGGGTCTTACTCTAGATTTGCTTCTACTGGTCTGGGGAATGATCTACCGTAATTGTACTTTTTGGGTTTGTTTATTTATTTTATGTGTGAGTACACTATTTCTATCTTCAGACATACAAGAAGAGGATATCAGATCCCATTATAGATGGTTGTGAGTCACCATATGGTTGCCGGAAATTGAACTCAGGACCTCTGGAAGAGCAATCAGTGCTTGTAATGGCTGAGCCAACTCTCCTGCACTTTTGGTTTTTGAATGAGTTATTATCAAATAGAAGTGAGTGAACAAACAGTGACCGAGAAATACAAAGAAGCATCACTAGCAACTCCAGTGTTCTGAACGCCCAGCCCAGTTGACATAACCAAATGAGAGAGTGGACAAAGGTACCAGCAAGCCAGTGGCTTACAGTCATTGAGTATAACTGACTGGGGAATCTGAGGCAGCCAGCTAGAATTCCTGATTGAAAGAGTCTTGGGTAGAGGGTCTCCTCTGTGCTCTCTGTGGATGAGCTTCCAGCTTCTTGTTCCCACTGCAGGCATCTTTATATCTTAGGATAAACCTTAGGAACCTTGGTTGGAATAGTCAATGTTCCAGTAGCATTTTAAACACCTTTACCTGCTTTCTTTTTCCCCCTTGCCCTATTACAGAGGTAGGAGCCAACATGATTCAGAACATGGGGTTTTGGAGGGTACTCGGCATGAACACCACTGATTCTGAAACAGCCAAAACAGGCCTGGGGAGCAGTAGTAGAGTCAGGCCTGCTTCTAGAGCTGACTTCTCAGTGATGGCACAATATGTATGACAGAATCTAAGCCACATGGTTAGCCTCTTGATTGATAATTTGAATCATAGTGAAGAAGAATGTTAGGAAGAGGGTATGAGCGCATTTGTGAAGCATCCAGTATCCTGATCACAGCCTGTGCTGGTAGAAGGAGATGCCCAGGAAGTACTCTAGTAAAAGTTTTTATTTCTATGTTCACTTACTTGTATTTTAAAAAAGATTTATCTACGCTGAGTAATGGTGGCGCATGCCTTTAATCCCAGCACTTGGGAGGCAGAAGCAGGCAGATGCTGAGTCTGAGGCCAACTTGGTCTACAGAGTGAGTTCCAGGACAGCCAGGGCTACACAGAGAAACCC
>NW_021604597.1:2962956-2973599 GCF_004785775.1 Grammomys surdaster
TATATATATATATATATAGCTTTGTATATGAGTGTTTATATTCATGTATGCATTTATGCCATGTTTGTACCTTGTGCATGAGGAGGTCAGAAGAAGGCTTCAGATCCCCTGGAACAGGAGTTACCTAGGGTTGTGAGCCACTCTGTTGGTGCTGGTGCTGGGAACTGAACTGGATCCTTTTCGAGGACAACAGGTGCTCTTAACTATTGAGCCATCTCTTAACTATTGAGCCATCTCTCCAGTCTCTGAGCATGCTTTGTAAAAACCTAGAAAGTCCATAGCTGTTTGTTTCAGATGCAGTTTACACTCTCCGGATAATCCAGTGGCCTGCCAGACTCCTCAGTCCTCTTTGGAGTCAAGTTGGCTGCATAATTAGCTCTGGCCACTTGTCAGTGCATGTGAAAGATCAAATGTGTTTGGCTGAGGGGCTTCATAGCCAGGATACTCCTCCATCTTTGTTTTTATCTGCTGGAATCCAGGCCATAGGATGATATGTGTCAGTAGGCAGACAGAAGCTGGATCCAAACTGCCCAGGAAGAGGAGGGTTTCTGCTGCTCCCTACGTGGAAGAGAATTATGTGCTACTCTTCTGAGATTTGGTTTATTTGCTAGCTCCACAGAGGGTGTCTAATTCTGATTACATCTTCTCAAAGAAAGGCTAGGGAAATTCCCAGATGATGGATGTGAATACCTCAGAGAGTGAAGTCAGTAATGGTCTGTCTTCAGAACTCATGAACATCAGCTGTTAGATCCAAGGTGATTCAAGAAATGAGCTCATGGAGGCACAAGTAGAATCTGATTGTAAATATGCAAGCAGTGGAAATTTAATTGGCTGTGAATCACTGTGTTTCTAAGGAGAAACATGCAAAGGGAGGTAAGAGACAGGATTTGGTCATACCCTTGAGAGAAGATGTCCTGGCTGCATGGAGGAGCAGAGGTTGAACCCTTTGGAAGATGTACCTGTGCTTTGGTGAGGGATGTGCCAGGCTGTATTGACTGGATGCCATTACACATTCAGGTTAAACCATGCCTTATTCTTGTAAATCTATGCTTGGTTGACAGCATCCTGGTGATAAGTAACTTGACAGTTAGTGGTCAAAATGAGTTAGAAGGCCTCCATTCAATCACTGGTTTAGCTTTCTTACTTGCTAGACCATTCTTATCTATTAGTTCTGGAGCAGTCTAGTTACTTGTCTTAGCGTCTGTAGAGCAGTAAGTTCAACCATAGTGGATGGATCTGTTCTCCAAGTGCGGTTAATGGCTGGTCTTTGAATGCAGCTTTGAGTCCCAATCCTGGAGGCCACTGTTAGGCCCCTTTATGAGGCTTTCAGGAGCCAGATGAGCAGCTATCCTGTTAAAGACTTGGCCTAGTCACTGTTTCTCAGCTTGGCACAGTGAGTGTTGTGTCTTCTACGTGCGAACTTTAGGTCACTTTGTATATATGACCTAATGGGAAGCCCCAAACTGACCATCACAGAATCACCTGTTTGGGAAAAATGTGACTGATTAATAATAAATTAATAATAAAAACAAAACAAAAACCCTAAGCATAAAGAGCATCCATTATATCCATTTAGGTGAATTTTAGAGAAAGGAATCATTCCAACTTTGCCACGACTCTGCCATTTCTAGAGAAATCTCAAAGATAATTCTGGATTGAACAAAATGTTTATCTCTAGTGATTTATTGGATGCTATGACAAGCGTATGCTTATAAACATTTTTTTTTCTAATTTGAGAATGGGGCTTTGGGAATCTTCAGTTCTTGGTTCGTTCTTCCTTAGTTCCAAAGTAAGTGGGTTAGGTTCCCATATCCTTAACACCAAATGCCAAACTGAAAATAGAATGGAAAACATTTTTTTAAATCACAAAACAATATATGTATAAATAAGACTTTCTCAAATAGGAAGAGAAGAAATAGAAAGAATCTTCCTAATTCCATCTCCCATAAGTAGCCACTGTGAACAGTCTGGCGAATAACTTTCCAGATTCTATCCTAAATATATGCAGCCATATGGCTTATTATTTACAAACATGGGATAATTTTATGTATGCTGTCCTGTAATTTATGTTTCTTTCCCTGAGCAGTGTGTCTCAGACATCCCTTTCATTTCAGCACAATTGTATATTTTAGTGGATGCGGAATATTCCAATTTATCCATGCACTAGAATGTATAGTGTATGTAACATGTGTATAAATCTATCTCCTTATAGTATATGTGTATAGTGTATATCTACATGTATTTCCTTACCTACTTTATGATGCTATTATAATCATGTTTTAGGTATAGAAATTTTGTGCCTAAAGATATTTAATTTTCCAGCCATGAGACGGAGTCACTTGTAACAATAGCTTTTTAGTAGCTCTAGTCAAAAGGTTTGTCTCTGAACACTTACCACTGCTTTCGTGATTGGATTTGTATTTTGATAGTCTTGGAAAACAGAAAGCCTAGAACTAGAGTTCCTTGTGCAAAGTATAGATCTTTTTGACTTACTAAAATGGGAAAGCAGACCCACAGAGCTCCATCTGATGGTGGTTTCACAGACAAGAGAATTACAATGGGTGTGGAACCAAAGCAGTCGTTTGACATGTTCTCTGGGGTCTCACGTCTGGCTTCCTCCTTCCCCTGTGATAACTACCATGCGCAAGGAGGTAGATTGGATTGTGAAAAGTTATTGGTTTAAGCCCACCTTTCATAGTCATGGCTAAAATGAAAGGTTGCCAGATGTTGTGGGCCACACCTTTAATCTCAGCACTCAGGAAGCAGAGAAAGGAAGGTTTCTGAGTTCAAGACCAGCCCGGTCTGTGTTTCAGGCTAGCCAGAGCTACATTGTGAGACTGTCTTAAACAAACAAACAAACAGCAACAACAATACAAATAGTAAAATGTGAAGTCCTGTAACTTTTTACATACACTTGCTGGCCACGCCTACTGAGGCAAATCCTCATCTATAAGTGGTATCTTCTGGGAAGTAACTGAGAGAGTAGATGGACTTCCCTCAGCATTGCCTGGCAGGTGGTATAAGTTTTATATATGATGGAGTGGATAAGTCCTCCAGTAATCTGCTGTGTACCTTTTGTTGACAACAGAGTTTTTGCTCAAGGATAGAAGTTAACCATGGCAAAATCTTGTGGCTTCAAACTCTTTCCTAGAGAAGGGCAAGCATTTAGTTGTTGGCAGATTCTTTTTCTCTCGACTTGCTTGCAGGTAGTAGACATGCGATCATACCATTGAACTTCATGTTTGTCGTTTGGTTAGAGCAACTTTCTCTAAATGTCCTAACTATGACCGTAACCGTTTGGTTTTATCATCTGAAAAGGGAAACAGGTCACAGTGCCATGTGATCACCTTAGATAGACACAGTCCTATTTAAATATGCCCATTGCTTTCAGAGGTGGCTCAACTGACAACAGTTCAAGTTGAAGCAACTGAACTTCATGAGTCCAGGCGCAGGTCAATGAGTTGCTCTTCCGTGTTCACCCTTGATGTTGCCTCCGAGGTGAGCCGCTGTCCCTGAGGTTTGGAGAATCTGTTTTCCTCCTGTGTCAGCTGCCTGGGGAACTGTCTGGGTTCTCCCCCCCCCCCCGCCCCTTTTTTTCCCTTTTTTAATGCTGTGGCCGTTTGACTTACTCTATGCTGCATCACACTGTGGTGTCTACCACTTGAAAACCCCACAATGATCGTAGTGTGTGAGTAGGGCCTGGCGGCAGAGGAACGTGGGTGTCATAGTGCTCAGAATCCCCACCTTGATAACTCCATGAAGGCAAGGCACTGGGCTTCTCAACACTTGCTAGAGAAGTGTCAGTTGCTCCGTTAGCTCACAGAGACAGCTCCTAAGTTGCAGAGAGAAACTACCATCGAATTTGTTAGGCCCTGCTTTATTTAATGACACTCAAAGATGGAGACAGTAATTAGTAAGCATAAATAATGCTTTTAGATGTGCAAAATGGGATTTCATGGGTTTAATGACTAGTCCCATTTTCCTTTTGTTGTTTCTGTGATAAACTCCATGACCAAAAGCAACTTGGGAAAGAAAGTATTTCCTCTTACAGGGTATAGTCTATTACCTTCTAGGTAATAGGTAAGGCAGACACACAACGTAGAAGCCATGAGCAGAAACCATGGAGGAACATTGATTATTGACTTGCTCCCAGGCTCATGTCTAGCTAGTTTTCTTGTATAGCTGAGGCCCTCCAGCCTAGAGATGGTATCACCCACAGTGGACTGAACCCTCTTACACCAATTAGCAATCAAGAAAATGCCCCATAGACATGCCCATAGACCAATCTGATGGAGGCAATCTTCAGTTGAGGGTCCCTCTTCCTGGGCTTGTGGATGACCAAGAGTAGCCATCATAATGACTAGATTTACTGAAATGTTACAGTTTGAGCTTGAATCCAAGACCTGATGTCAGTGTTCTCTTCGCTGTTAAAGAAGCTAGAAGGGTGACAGCACCTGGAAGACTGACCTCGGGATGCAGATACAGCATCCTTGGCTATCTGCTAAGATCTATCGCTATGGAGCTTGGGAGGAGATGTTCAAGTAGGAAGGCAGAATGGGCTTGGGACAGAGTTTCAGTTCAGTGGACTAGGAGGCTCAAGAGGCAGAAGGGCCTCAAGGAAGGAAGGCGGTTTGGTTTGTGTATAAGTTAGCTGTCGCTTCACACATTCCAAATCCAGTGTAAAATTGGAAGGAATCAAAGGCTAAGAGAAAAAAGAAGTCTAGTTAATTGGGTTTTTAATTTGCTAGGGAGGAAAAAACTCCAAAAAAATATGTTAAATGATAACTAAGGGGGCAATTAACAAGAGCCTGATGTAAGAAACACAAAAGAATCATCTGGCTTGTTCTTTCCTCTCCCTCGTCTTCTTGTTCAGCAGTAACAGCAAGACGTGGGGAAGGTCAAGAGGAAAATCAATAATTTGAAAGACACTCAGGGGCTAGGTATGGTGGCCTTGAGTCCTGGGACTTATGAAGGTGATGGGGGAGGACTGAGAGTTTAAGGCCAATCTGGTGAAATGAAAGGAAAGAAAAACAAAAGCAAGCCACAGAATATCAAGAGACTTAAGAGAGACAATGATTAACGGCAGAGTTCCCTTTTACCCCAGTTCAAACGGTGAACTGCATAAGATACCCTATACTGATTTTAGCAGACAGATTTTAGCAAAGCAGCAGTGAGCGTCCTAACATTAGACTTCAGGGTCTAATACCACTGCCAACCAAACAGAAGCCACACTCCTTCTAAATTCAGGTGTACAGCCTGAATTTCGACATTCTTGTCATGCCAGATAGCAAGAAAGGCATCGATTCTGCTGAGGCCATATTAGGAGAACCTGAAGGCTGACGACTGAAGAGTGGGAAATCTGAGCACTAACACGAATAACTACAGCAGCGGCCAAACTTAAAACCAACTCGTCCCCAATGCAGGGCGCCAAGAAACAAACACACTTATTACTTGACACCTGGTGTACAAGGGTAAGGAATGCAGCACGCATTCATTTTGCTTTTCTAGTGTGAACAGTATCATGAAACGTCCAGGGTGGGAATGGGGACAGTTTCTCCTTATAGTTTCCCAGTTAATACTTTAAGGAGGACTAGTACCAGTTTGTACACCAATCAACTGAGAGCTACAATGTTCTACATTCCCCAGCCGGGAAACTGTAAGTCCTTTGTGACATTGCCTTAAAAACACAATCACCCAGATATTATGATTGAATGACCAAAATGTAGGAAATATAGATTAGAGGGAAACATGACTGGGATACAGTCACCAAAATCCAGACAAGAAGACTGTTTTTAGGACAGGCAAACCAGTTCCTAAAAATAAATCAATAATTAAAAAACAAAAGGTGATGAAAGGAGAATTGAAGGCCATCAGCCAACTGTACTTGTGCCATCTTTGAGGATCATTTAAAAAGCATCCTCATTGAAGACCTGTCAGATATTTTTGACATTTACGTGTGAGTTTTCAGGATTGTTAGGAGAGTCACTGTGTTGACTAGGACACTGGCTTTGTGGGTTATGTCAGGATCTTTGCCTTTTTACAAGTTCATATGGAAACATTTGCAGAACTCCTGTCAAGTGTGCTCCAAAAGCAGAGAAGAGAAGTGACCTGCTTTGGGATGAAAAAGTCAAGGGCTGATGCTTATAGAGACCAGAAGATGAACACATCATGGTCTATTTTACTATCCAATTTACTTTCTTGGTATTGAAATTTATGCAATAAGAAATTTAAAAAGAAGGCCAAGAAAACACAAACACCTATTCAATGTTTGTATGTCTAGGGAGTTACTATTATGTGTGGTACAGAGATGGTGTCTTAGGCCTTGCTTTGTTATTTATGTGTGTTCACGGGTGCATGGGTACATGGGCACATGTGTGCATGTGTGCACGTGTGTGTGCAGTCTCAGTGTGCACTGGTGTAAGTGTGCGCGTATACACAAGTACTCACAGACACCAGACGGCTGATAAGGGTGTCAGGTCCCCTTGACCAGGATCTAGAGTTACAGATGGGTGTAAACTGCACAATGTGGGTGTTATATTCCTAAATACATAAATACAACCTGTACAATCTGCACAATGTAAGTCAACATGTTTACGTTTTCAGAGCTGACCACTCAGCAAGTGCTCTTGACTGCTGAATCATCTAACTCCCCTCCCACACAAAATGTTATGTTTTTGAAGCAAGCTAATAGTAATTTGTTTTTATATATTTAAAAAGATAGTTTCTTGGGCTTGTCTCACAGTGGTTGATTTTTGTGGGAAGAAAATTGAAATAAAAGTGACCACTATTATGTACATTTGGAATTTTACAGTTTCATACAAAATGTAGCCTGGACGCCAGGTTTAGCGCCTCATGCCTTAATCCCAGCACTTGGAAGGCAGAAGCAGGCAGATCTCTGAATTCAAGGCCAGCCTGATCTACAGAGTGAATTTCAGGACAGCCAGAGCTACAGAGAGAAACTGTGTCTCAAACAAACAAACAAACAAACGCCATAGAAACAGAAGCAAATACACCCCCTCCAATAAAAAAAAACACACACAAAAAAGCAAAACCATAGGCTGGGTTGCAACTGAAAAACCACCATCACCAAAACAACATAAGAAGCAGAAAAGAATAACTAAAGGGAAAATACGTCACTTCTGTGACTAGATTGAATGAAAACCAAGTGTTTACTTTTATAATCACTATTTCTCATGGTGAAATTTTTCGTGATGAAAGCCAAAAACTTTTACATGAATTTATTTAGGCAAAGTGAATAGAAACACACAGAACTGGTCATACTAAGAAATCTCTTTCTTTGTATCAACCCAATAAAAAAGCAGGGAATTATTCTTCCCCCACTCTTTCCCTCTTAACCAGCTGAAGGTCAGCGATGCCACTGTGTGTGATTAGCCAAAGGAAAGACTGTGAAGTGTCTTTTATATGAACTGCATGCTAATTTAACTTACAAGGGTAAACTCAAAGCTTATTGAATTTAGACCTTGAAATTCATGTGTCAAAAAAAAAAAAACCAAAGTCAAATCACATAGGATGAAAGAGAAAAGATAAGCATAAATTTATGTGAGCTTTACAGATGTATTTGCATAAGATATGAAAGTGTTTTGTTTTGTTTTTTATATCTAGAATGCATGAGGTACACAGAGAAAAATGACTTGACTATATATGGTAGTCAGTTCCAGACAGTGAAAAGCAATAAGAGGTGGTAAGAGGAAGAACTTGGGCATAATCTGAGTTAGAACCCATGGGGTGTGTAGGTCTTAGCAATAGCTGGTGAAGTGGACTGCTTGCTCAGTCTCTGTCCCATTTTGCCTGGTAGCTGGAAATGATGCAGGTCAGATTCCCTTGCAGCTAGGATAATGAGAGAGAATTAGACTATTAGTGATAGATACTTCAGCTTTGAAGTTGAGAAGTGGAAAGGACACAGAAACATGCCTTCCTCCATCTCTTCCCCTTTTTTGTCTCTTTTATTCCCATGAGGTTGTTTTGTAGCAACTTTGCCACCTGCTCTCTTCAGCTTCCTGAGCATCCAGATGCAGTTACAGAAGCAGAAGTAGATACAGTATCCCCCTGATTATGGCTGCCAGGTGCCTGAATCATAGCTGCACCATTGGATCATGAAAACACAGCTTGCCGGCTGCAACAGTCGACGCTTCCTTCCTCTCTGTAGACCTGGCAAGCACCTGGTGCCATCCATAAACTCTTAGTATTCCGAGAAGGGTTTTGCTTGCTGTGCACCACTCTAATCTCTGGGGGAAACGGCTGCATTTAGAAGCTTTTAAACCTTCACAACAGAGAGTGAGTTCTGTTTCAATCACCTTCCTGCTTTCCCCATACAGAATCCCCAACACTTCTCCCAGCTCTATACTGTCACCTCATGCCTCATTCTCTTAGTTTGATCACTGGCTTTTGCCGTGAGTGCTTGCTTTCATGCTCACTTCTCGAACCGTGTCTTCATGCCCAGGAAGCCGAAGAGAGCAAGCAGATGGCAGAGTTGCTGCGAGACAACCTCATGGGAAAAAGAAACGGGTATCTGCAGCCAGGGAGAGAGGAGTTGCTAGGTTGCCCAAATTAACCTGTCTTGGAACTATGCCGGAATCCTCTGTCCCATGTCAATTATCCTAAAGCATAGAGCTTTTATCTTAGTCCAGATAGGGCCCTTGGAATTCAGAAACATTAACCACCCAGTCCACCATTGCACGGTGCTTACCTAGTAGATCCTCGTGTTGGCTGTCTATTGTGTGAACTTTCAAGGATACACAAATGCAAGTATATGTGTAGACATCCGAGTTCAGTTCCATAGTCCTACCAAGGGGTGAGGTAGGAGTTAAACAAGAAACAAGAGGATTTGCCTTTTTTTTTTTTTGTTGGTGATAGTAAGTTCCCCCTGTCTGTTGGTTAGTAGGAGACAGATGAGGAAGAGGGACAAAAGTGACCACAAAGAGCCAGTGAGCAGAAGAGGCTAAGCAGAGCAGAGGCAAGCCAGAGGGGCTGGGTTAGGGGTGGCTGAGGCAGTTGCTGTTGTTTGGAATTGTCTTCCAAGTGTCTGAATACTGGAGGCTTAGTCCTTCGCCTGACGTGAGATGGGCTGGGTGGGGGGTGTCTGGGGGCTGATGATGGTTCGCTGGGTAGCACACTTACATTGTAAGTGTGAGGGTCTCTAGTTGCTTGCAATAGGCTGGGTGTCGGAGGCACACACCTTTAATCCCACCAGTTGGGAGGCAGAGGCAGGTGGATCTCTGAGTCTGAGGCCAGCTTGGTTTATGGAGTGAGTTCCATGATAGGATTTCCAGGGATACACAGAGACATGCTGTCTGAAAAACCAAAACTAAAACAAACAAACAAACCCCCAAAACAGACAAAACAACAACAACAAAATAGGAAAGGAAAGAAATGGAAAGGAAAGATATCCTGCTTGGAAAGTACCCAGGAAGACACCTGATGCCAAGTTCAGGCCTCCACATCCAGGTGCACACATGCACGTGAACATACACACACACATACCTACACCAT
Source organism: Grammomys surdaster (assembly GCF_004785775.1). Lineage (NCBI taxonomy): Eukaryota > Metazoa > Chordata > Mammalia > Rodentia > Muridae > Grammomys > Grammomys surdaster. The sequence goes on from NW_021604597.1 coordinate 2,972,467, forward strand.
ACACACACAAAGGAGGGACTTAGCAGAAGGTCTTTAGGTGGCTGAGGGTGATGCCCTCAAGAAGGGTTAACCTGGGATCCCCGAGAGAGTTCTTCCAAGAAAGAATTATAGAATGCCAAGACTGATTCCCTCACTGCTCTTTGCCATCCTGTCTGATGACAACGTCTCTCTTCTCACGCTCCTGCCATTGGGGATCCAGAGTTGAGCTCACTCCCATACCATGGCCATGCGAGCTAAACGCATTTCCCTGCTTTCTCTCTTGCCTCTTCTTCCTCCACACATGCCCTGCCCTGCTTCAGAACCTCACTGTAGTAATACAAGTCCGACAAGCACAGCGATTTTGACATTTCCTTGATGCTGTTGGTGGCAGCAATGGTGACAGTCCTGGCAGCGTGAGTGGCTCATTTCCTGCTGGAGCTGGCAGAGCAGACCTAATGCTGCTGAAAGGACAATGGTGACATTTGTCCCTAGCTGTCTGTTTCTACTCATCCTTTCCCTTCTACCATGAAATATATTCTGTCGTGAGGAAGAGTACTTCCCTTTACCTGAGAAAACCCCAGTCAGTCAGTCCACCCAGTCAGTCGATTCAGACTGCGAGGGGCTTGGCTTGGGCACGGATACCTGTTTTCTTGCTGTTAGTTAACTTTCCCTCAAGCTACAAACTCAGATCTCCTGAAGTTTGTTCTACATCTTTACTGACTCCAAAGGGCCAGCAGGGCCCATGCTCCATGGCCCCATGCTAGCTTGAATCTGGGAGCCCGAGTACATAGTCTGGGATTCCTGTTCCATGCTTTTCTCTTTAGATGATTTTGGCCAAGTTCTGTAAACCTTTTGAGCCTTAGTTTTCTCATTTGTAAGATAAGAGAGAATATTACTTCATGCATTGAGAATGTAGGTGTAGCAAATGCTTAGACCTTGTGGTACCCAGTGATAGCATTTTGTCTAGGCTCTGCCCCACAGTTATCTGGCAACAGCCATGTGTGCCTGACTCACTATAAAGGGGTTGCTTGCCCCCTCTGCTCTTTCTTGACTTTTTGCCCCCGCTTTGTCCTCTTGCCCCTTCCCTGTCTCTCCCCATTCCCTTTCCCCTCCCCTCCCCTCCTTTCTTTTCCTCTCCCTTCCCTCTTCCTCCC
>NW_021604597.1:2978599-3015555 GCF_004785775.1 Grammomys surdaster
TGTGTGTGTGTGTGTGTGTGTGTGTGTGTGTGTGTGTGTGTGTGTGTATTCTACTCCTAGGCTACACATTTGAAGTTCACTCAAAAAGGCCCCTGTTAGCATCATGGGACGTGGATCTGAACTGCCTTGCTTAGGGAGCAGAGCGCCTGCCCTGGGCTGTGTCTCATAACTGACTTAGAAAAGCTTTGGTTCCTCAAGATGTGATACATTTGTTCTCCTTGATGGTAAGAAGGTCCTGGTCTTTAATGAAGAAGCTTGGCTACTGATCAAGAAGAAGCTGGAGGGCACCCCTCCCAGGTAGTCCTGAGAGGGTCAGGAAAGGGGAGGGAGGATGACCCTTTGACCTACGAGGTCAAAAACAGCAAAGCTCTCAGAGGTGGGAATTTTGTTTGTTACTTCCCCTGATTTTAGAAGCAGGGAGTGTGTTGGAGCTAGGAATGAGCATCACCCAGAAAGAAAACGTGGAAGTACTGAATGCGGTGGTGGGACCAGAAATACAGAGTTTGCAAGGAAGCTCTTACTCATGCGTGGGTTGCACTCCTGTAAGGGTCTCAGGTGGTCTAGCTAGCTGTGTGTGAATATATTCACAGGCCTGGCAGCAAAAGAAGGATGAATAGTAACTTTTCTAACCCACCACCCAGGAAACAACTAGGCAGGGTTAGGAAAGACTCTCAGGTTGAGGCCTCTCCTGAGAGTCTTGCCTAGCTTTGCAATCAGTGACCTGAAAAGATAGCAGAACTCAGGCTGTCTCGGATGGATGGCAGGTTCATGCCTAAGCCTCGTACCTGGCATTCCTTCCGAACAATGGCTACTGCCACTAACTGGGACACATCTACCTGCTAAGCTTTGCCTACTGATACAAGAGGGAACTGGTATCAGAATTCGGTTTGCTTTTATTCTGATCTGTTGGAGTGCCCCAAGAGCCTTTGAGACTGAGTCTGCTATGCTGATGTTCTATTTCAAGGACTGAGGGTTCTGACTTTTATTTGTGTATTTTTCATATTGAGAGCAAGGTTGATTTTTCAGAGACAGGTTCATGCTAAATCAGCTTTGGGAAACTGTCACATAACAAAAACATCACTTAGTTAATTGTTCCGTGATTTTTACATTTGTGTGAGTTTGACTCAGGCATCAGCCTCCTGTGAGGTAAAACTAAAACACAGAGAGGGAAAGGAGAAAGTCAGACCTAAGTTTGATAATTTTTATTCTGATCATTTTACAGGGAAATCAAAGTATATATTTTATGACAAATGTAAATGGGAAACAAAAACAGAGGAACAATGAATAAGCAGGTAATTCCAAACAGGATTCAGTGCACAGAGGGTGTTGCAGAAGACACAGTGTTAGCAAACTCACCCTAGTAGCACCAGCTTCTGCTTGCTGACCCCAGTGTGTGAGTTCCTGTCCCTACAGCCAGGAGCCCAACATACACCTCTTCTTGCTCAGTGTTTTAATGGGACTGCTCAGCACACCACAGTGCGCATATCTACATAATTTGGAAAGTGGCACCTGCAGCGAAGAAGTTAAGTATTCTTGGCCATGAGACATGGACTAGCGCTGGTGACTTAACAGGATAGCACACACAGTGCTCACTCTTTGCCAACTTACACTGTGCAGAAAGAGAGCCAGCAAATAAATATGGGTATGACATATATCTGAAGGTGAGTGGTTAAGTCCTATGAGGAAGAATAAGGAAGTGTAGTCAGGATAGGGTATGTGTTATTGTGGAAAAGTAGTTGAGGGATGAGGATGACCAGATAGGAAACAGTTTGAGGGGACACAGAGGCCAGATCATGTAGCATCTTATTGGCCACGAGAACTCTAGAATGCATGGTGGTCCCTTAATCCATAGTGGATACGTTTTTGAAATTCCCTTAAGATGCTTGGAAAACTGCACAGTCCTGAACTCTAGAGATAGGATCCTTCATACACATGTAGGTAAAGTCTGACTCATAAGTTAGGCCCAATAAGAGAATAACAACTTAGATAATAAAATCAAGCAACAGTAAATGTATCGTGATACCCAACAAAGGGATGATTTGTGTCTTGAGCAGCATGAGGCAGGATGGTAGGAGATTTTATCATGTCATGCAGTTAAAATTTTTATGAATTAAAATTTATTTCTGGAATTTCTCATTGAATTTTTTTGGATTGCAGTTGACCTTGGGCAACTAAAATTTTAAGGACTAGAATAATCGAGAAGGTGAAGGAGCTTTCTTGTGTTCAGAATAGACTGTGAAGTCTTTGGAGGGCTTTGACTTAAGGATGCCACTGCCATAGCTTTACTTTAAAAAGAACCATCCTGTGTTTACTGCTCTAGAGGCAGTGGGACTTGAGACTGGAGCTGATAAACGAGGCAGACCAAACCGTCATGCAATAGCTAACTTTATTTGGAGCATCAGACAAAGGGTTAACAAGAGTCACATGACTGGAGGGTACGGTCACCAGCTGCACGTGGCAAGAACATGAGTCTCCATGGAGGAATATCAACATTAACAATAGCCAGTTGTAATGAATAGTCCGAAGTAAACTCATTCCTATCGTCTATGTCTGGGAGGGCTGTGAAAGCACATCCCAAGAACAATTTCATGTTTGAGAAGAAACTGAGACCACACAACTCTTACCTTGGTTTCTTGTAGGAGTTTTTTCACAAGCACTCACAATATTACTCTCAGGACTGCTTTCTTGGACCGCGTTCTGACAATTTGGACTCCTGGAAAATTGACTGCAGGAGGCTGAGGCCAGAATCAATGGCTAGCATGCCGGCTGGTGTGATTTGAAAGAAATGCGGGAGAAGAGATGAAAGGGAGGCACAGAGAACATATGGACCCTTTCCCACAATGCACCAGCCATGCCACCTCAATGGGCATCTGCTTGCCCCCAGCAATGCTGTGCCATGCTCCTGATTCTTGTTGGAAATCCAGGAAGCATGGCACAGACTCCCCCATACTTGATATGTTGAGAGAATGATGGGCCTTTGCACAAGGGTGGCTTACCCTTAAGAATTCTGCCTCGTCTCCCTCCATTAATTTGCTTAGAAGCCAGATTCTCCTGCAGGGCTATGAGCTGTCCTTCAGGAAGGACTCTTTTGCTAGGCTAATCTATTTAAATGCTAGAAAAAAAAGTAGAAAAGGGACTGAGAAGATTCTCTCTGCTCTTGACTGAGCTTTAGATTCTACAGTTTTGTATGAATACCAGAGGATGAATGAGATCTGTTTTCTTCTCCTTTGGCATGATTATTTTATTTACTGTACTCTCAAAAGGATTTATTCTTCTTTAAACGTGTATGTGTGTTTTTCCAACATGTATTTCAGTGCCACTATACAGGTATCTGATGCCTGTGGAGATCAGATTAAGGGCATCAACTCCTCTGGAAACAGTGACTGGGGATTGAACTCTGGTTGTCAAGTTTGGCAGCAGGTGTTCTTCTCATCAGCTGAGCCATCTCGCTGGCCCACTTTCGATTCTTATGTTTCATCTCTGTGATGCCATGACTTCTCTGCTTCCTATGTCACTCAGGAGAGATTCATGGAACCAAAATCAGGTCCTCTGCAAGAGTAGTATACACTTGACCATTGAACTATCTCTCTAACCCTTAGAATTCTTGTATTAGCATTCTAGTTTTCCTCTCTACAGAATGGTCCATTAACTGTGGAAGAAGGCCATTTAAAAGAGGCAGCAACAGACAAAGCAAGCACAAGCTGGTGTGGTAGAATCCACCTATAATTGTAGCACTTGGGAGTGGGAGGCTGGACAATGAGCAGTCAAGGCCAGTCTCTGCCACACAAGATCACAGCAAAACAAAAAGAAACAAGAAGCTCTACCCCCAAATCCAATGTTCAAACAAAGAAAGCTCCCCCAAGCCCCCTCCCCCCAGCATACTGCTCACCATTGTCCTTGACTGAAGATCATTAGCTGTAAGATTTTAATCCTTTGAAATTTACTATAGACCACAGGACCAGGTATGATTTATTTTCACAAATTTCCAATCTTAATTCAAAAGTACCTGTTCTTTGGTTCTTGAGTGATTTAGATAGTTAATAAGGTTTAGAGCTTATTAACTATTGATATAAGCTATATCTTTCATATCTACTGATTTTATGTCTGCATTGAGAAACATTAAAGTATTAAAATCTCTAACAATGATTCTTTTTCTTTTAGCTTCATCCTTTTGCTTAAGATGCATTTTGGATTTATGAGATCTAGGACATAGAAGCTACATCTTCTTGGTAATTTTGTTTTTGGTATTTATGTCTGTTGCAGTGTTTGCACTACTTATCATGGGTATAGCCATTTGTATGATATATCTTTCCTGCCTTTGCACTTTGAATGTGTGGATTTCTTCATGTTTTAGTTGAGCCTTTTAGGAGCAGGCTATAGTTGTATTGTCTTTGATTTCTGTCTTTTGATTGGGTTTCAGTTGATTTACATTCAATGTGATTATAGGTATACTATAATCAGCGTTTACTTTGAATACATTTCACTTTTTTCCTGATTTGCCTTTGTTTACATAAGCTAAAACAGTCACATGTTTTGTTCTCTAATGGGTTATGATCCACATATTCTTTTACAACAACTCAGTCTTAACTTAGACATGGAAACAAACATTCTCGATATTTTAAATCCAGCATACACGATGGTATCACTTCCTAGACACGGTGGACCCGATAGCATCCCGCTCCCGTTAGCCCCTCATTAATAGCTTATTTGCGAGTGTGCATTTTGACTCTACATGTGCATAAAGCCCTGTGGGACTGCTGCTGCTCCTGTGATCTTGTCTATGCCTGTTTAGAGTCACCTGTGGATCCCCATCTGCCAGCTCTTCGTTTTCTCCTAGGTTTTGAGTTTTTGACTAAGCTAGTTTTTCTTTTGAGAAAACAGTTTTCTACTGAGTTTAAATTGGGTTGCTACTGTAATTTCTTTTGTTTTGTTTGATAATATCTTTATATTTGCAAAACTTATTTTGTCTGAACATAGAATTCTAGATTATCATTTATTTCCTTTCAATATTTAAAACTATTGCTTCAGTGACTTCTGGAACCCACTGTTTCTCCTGAGAAACAAGGTGCTCCTCCAGCACTCTGAACCCAAATGCTTTTTAGACTGTGGCTTGGTTTTTGCGTGGCCTTACTGCAAAGAGGAACTTTTCTGTAATGTTCTCCTTCTGGGTGCTTATAGCATCTTCTCGGCCAGCAGGTTGCTGTGTCATTTGTGGGAATTCTTTGCCAGTTCCCTCCCCAGTCCCCTGTTATTTCTCCTCCTCCTCCTCCTCCTCCTCCTCCTCCTCCTCCTCCTCCTGCTCTTCTTCCTCTTCTTCCTCCTCTTCCTCCTCCTCCTCCTTTGAATTTTTCTATATTTTTTCTGTTCTTTCTTTCCCTTTTCCTCCTTTTTGCATGTTCTCTTCTTCATTTAAGTCTGGGTATCCTACTTTAATATTCTTTACTTTACAAATTCTTTTTAAAGGTAAACCCACTGAAGACAGTTTCTACCTTTAGAATTCTCACTTGCTTCTCTAAAAAAAATTCATGGCACCTATATTTTCAGCTCTTAACCAGAATTTCTTATGTCTTTCATTTTGTTTTGAAAACATATTACTGAATATAAACAAGATCCTTGAAAGAATAATCTTAAAGACATTAAGTATAGTTCTCTTGAATTTAACTTCTATTAATCACCTTTCTTCTAGTTTAGTTTTATCATTTTCCCTGAGGTTCATGAGAACTCATTTCTCTCTATTTGCCTGGTTATTTATGTATTTGTGTGAATTAAATGTAAGTATGTTTCTACTTTAAACAACTTAAGGGTACAACTCAGTGTAATTCACAGTGTGGTATAGGCACCACCCAGACAAGTGAAAGCTTTCTATTTAGCAGTGACCCTCCCTTTCCTCAGCCACAGGTAACCTGGATCTGCTTTCCGTCTGTCTGTACTTGCCTATTCTTGATAAGGAATTTAAGGAGAGTCGTACAGAATTTGTTGCTTTGTACCTGACTCGTACCATGTGGTATATTTTCAGGGCCCTTCAATGCTAACGCAGGGATCAGGACCTCATCTCTCATAGGGCCTGAGACTGCATGGTATTTTTATTCTTCTGTTTTGCTCAGCCATTCACTTGTTGCAAGATATCTGGGTAGTTTCCATCTTTTAGTTATTATCAATAATGCAATTATGAATAATAATATTCACATTTTCATGAACAATATTCACATTAATCATGCATTCATTATTCATTATGAGTAATATTCATAATATTCAGTAGGATATATGTGTATGTTTGAGTCCCTGTTTTCATTTTGAGGGCCATGTACATAGGAGTGGACTGACTGAATCACACAGTAATTCTATATTTAAGTACTTCAGGAACAGGAAAATAAATTTGTAGCATTTACTTTTCTATTAGAAATTTAAGGGCCCTCCACTGGCTGCTCCGAAAAGCCATCTTTGCATTGTTCCCGGGTCGTGCTCTGCAGCGCTCACTGCAGCCACCTTCGCTGCCCACCGCCTCCTGCAACGCGGACTCCGGCAGCTTTCTCGCCAGAGTCCTCGAACTCCATTAATTCCTCACTCGCTGCTGCATCGGACCACCGGCGTGCCCCACCATGTCAGACGCGGCAGTGGACACCAGCTCCGAGATCACCACCAAGGACTTGAAGGAGAAGAAGGAAGTTGTGGAGGAGGCAGAGAATGGAAGAGATGCACCTGCCAATGGGAACGCTCAAAATGAGGAAAATGGGGAGCAGGAGGCTGACAATGAGGTAGATGAAGAAGAGGAAGAAGGTGGGGAGGAAGAGGAGGAGGAGGAAGAAGGTGACGGTGAGTAGTCCTGTTTTCTCAGGTTCCTTCCCTGGCTTTTACTGCCAGAAGGGAGAGGTGGGGCTTCTGGGCAAGTGGACCACTTTGCATTGCAGTGTACTCGACCCTCCTGTTGACAGTTCTTTCATGTTTGAGAATTGTTGATCTGCCCGACCTGTCTCTTCTTGGCTGGGAGACAAGACGGTTCAGGGCCAATGGTGGCAGCCATAATTGGAGGGCAGTGGTTTATGTGGTCCTTGATTCTCTCCAGGTGAGGAAGAGGATGGAGATGAAGATGAGGAGGCTGAGGCTCCTACGGGCAAGCGGGTAGCTGAGGATGATGAGGATGATGATGTTGACGCCAAGAAGCAGAAGACTGAGGAGGATGACTAGACAGCAAAAGGAAAAGCTAACCTTACGCACTGTGACCTATTCACCCTCCACTTCCTGTCTCAGAATTTAAACGTGGTCACCTTCGAGTAGAGAAGCAGGCCCCGCCCACAGCGGGCAGTGCCATCCACAGATGACACGCTCTCCACCACCCCTCCAAAACCACAACATGAATTGGCAACATGGGAGGAAAAAGAACCAGAACTTCCCAGGCCCTGCTTTTTTTCTTAAAAATACTTTAAAAGGAAAATTTGTTTGTATTTTTTATTTACATTTTATATTTTTGTACATATTGTTAGGGGTCAGCCATTTTTAATGATAACGGGTGACCAAACCAGCCTTCAGAGCGTTTTCTGTCCTACTTCAGACTTTACTTGTGGTGTGACCATGTTCATTATAATCTCAAAGGAGAAAAAAAACCTTGTAAAAAAAGCAAAAACAACAACAAAAAACCAATCTTATTCCAAGCATTCCAGTAACTTTTTTTGTGTATGTACCTAGCTGTACTATAAGTAGTTGGTTTGTATGAGATGGTTAAAAAGGCCAAAGATAAAAGATTTTTTTTCCTTTTTTTTTTTTTTTTTTTTTGTCTATGAAGTTGCTGTTTATTTTTTTTGGCCTGTTTGATGTATGTGTGAAACAATGTCCAACAATAAACCGGAATTTTATTTTGCTGAGTTGTTCTAAAAAAAAAAAGAAAGAAATTTAGGGGATTCTATATCATTGAGGATGCTTGTAAACCAACCTCCTCCCATTATAGCCATCTTCATTGGAGAAATGTTTGATTTCATTTTGATTATTAAATTTCTTTTCATGTGTTTATTATTTCTATGTCTTCTTTGGAGAAACGTCTAGTCAAGTTTATTTTATCTTTTAATAGGATGTTAGTTGTTGAGTACCAAGAGTTATTTTCATATTCTAGAATCTTCTTAAATTTGCGAGCATCTTCCATGGGTTATCCTTTCATGTTGCTGATGAGATCTTTGATGATGTGCTTAAGAAGCTATTGCCACGTCCAAGCACGTATGTTCACATTCACCGTATCTTCTTGTCCTTGGACAATACCTACCAAGTCTATCATTATGCTTTTTACATTGAAGTGTTTGGTGTGATAATTAATTATAATGTCTTATTTTTGGATCAGATTTTTCTGGCTGTCTTTTAATTTTTATTCATGATTTTCAAAAAATTGTACCCTATAAGTAGGATAAACTAGATTTTTTTTTTAGAAAGGCAATCTGATCGGCAAATTTAAACTCATTTTCATCATATAATTTTATTCCTTTTGGGAACCCAGATATTTTTTATTAATCCATAGTGCCATTCTGATAACATCTGGAATTCTATTTCTGGATCATTATGAATATACTTTTGATATTTTAACACACTCAGTGATTATTTACTTAAAGCATTCAGTATATTGTGTGATCTCCTGAATTGTGCTATCTCCATATATGCCCCTGGACTTGTTTCTTTTCTTGCTAAGAATATTCTTTCCATGAGTATTTCCAAAGACAGGTTCTCTATTATCAACCCTGCACATTTTTGTGTTACTGAGTATGTCTTCCTCTCCTCTTCCTCCCTCCCTCTTTTCTAAGACAAGATCTCACTATGTAGCCCAGGTTAATCTTGAACTGTCAGTCCTCCTGCTTAAGCTTTTTGAGTGCTAGGATTACAGGCATGTGGCACCATATTTAGAAACGTTTACTCTTAAATGATAGCTTGGCTGGGTATAAGATCCCGGTTGTAAGTGTTCTACCTTTGGCTCTCTGAGCATAGTTTCCTTATGTCTTCCCAGGGCTGCTGATGAGGAAATGTTCATCATTCTGCTTCTTTTTATCCTATCCAGAATCAACTTGTATTCTGTAAGTTATTAGAATTATCTCTTAGTCTTCATTCACCTTAAATTTTACCTAAACAAGTTCAGATACTGTTGTTGAAATTATCTAATCCTGATCAGGGGTTTCTACCCCCGTCTTTTATCACTTAGCTCCCAATAAAAGACACACACAACCTTTATATTTGCAATAAGCCTTAATCAGCACTAGAGCTGGGCAGATGTCTACCCTCTGTGCTATTAGAATCTACTTTCCTATTGTATAACTTTCCCAGATTATTTCTTACTATGTTTCATCTGGGACACCCTTAACTTCAATAGGACAGCCCTCAGGGCCACATTTTTTTTTTGGCTCACCTAAACCATGATGGCTTCTCCTTCCTCGTCCACCTTCTTCTTGTGGTTCATCTCCAACCTCCAAGCCCAGGAACCCTAAACCCCACCTATGTCTTGCTGCCCAGCAGTTGGCTGTCAGCATCTTTATTTGCCAATCAAAAATAACTTAGGGGCAAGGTCACACAGTGTCACTTGGGTCTACGTGCAGATTCTCAAGTCTCTGGGACAACCAGGTTTTTGCAGCCCAATATTAGCATTAGAATACAAGCAGAATCAAAGCAACTCATTACAAGATATTATTATTTTTTAAATATTAATTAACCTAGAAGTCCTACATGAGAAATTTCTATTGGGGGTGTTATACATTTACTTCGGTTTTGGAAACTTACTGTTGATCTGCCCAGATAATCTGTTATCCCATTTCCTTTTTTTTTTTCAGCACTTCTGCATGCTACCACTGAGCTACAGCCCCTGCACTATTAGACACTCCTTCTGCTTGGCACTCTATTCCAATCAAACATAAATTTTATTTAACAATTCCCATGTCTTTATCACTTCTGAGGTCTGCTTGGAACAAATGCTGCTGTACTTAATATTCTGGCCCAGTATTTTCCCCCTTGGCTCCAACTCAATCCATTTACTGAGCTCTTTAACAAACTACTTTCATCTCCAGTGCGATGGGTAATTGTGCGTCATCTTGGCCAGTATAATACTGCCCAGTTGTTTGGTCCAATACTTGTCTAGATACTACTGTGAAAATATTCTTACAGATGTGCTTAATGCTCTTACAGATGTGTTTAATGTTTATTGCAGTTGACTTTCAGAAAAGATCATCTTTAAAAGTGCGAGCATCCAGGGCGTGGTGGTGTGTGCCTTTAATACCAACAGGTGGATGTTTGAAGATTCAAGGTCAGCCTGGTCTACAGAGCAAGTTCTAGGCTAGCCAGGGCCTCATGGTGGGACCGTGTCTCAACTCCAAACCCTCCATGTGGACATTCATTTAGGGAAAGCCTTAGGAGCAAAAACTGAGGTTTCCCAGAAAAGAAATTTTTTTTTTCGTGAGAATAATAGAAATTCTTGCTGTGTTCTCAGACTGTGAACTTTGAACTTAAGGCCCAATTCCAGCTTCTGTTTGAATTTCTAGCCTGCCTAGCAGTCAGACTTTGGACTTGCCCTTGTGCATACCCATATGAACAAACTTTAAATCTGTTTGTCAATCTATACACACAGACACACAGACACGCACACACAGACACATACACACCCACACACAGAAACATGTATCCACACACACTCACACATATAGACATACACATAGAAATACATACACACACATGTACACACACATTCACACTCTCACACACAAAGACACACAGAGAAACATGTATATACACACTTACACATTATAGACAAACACATAGAAGTACATACACACACTCATGTACACACATTCACACACAGACACACAGACACACAGAGAAAGAGAGACACATATACAATCACATTCAGAGAGAGACAGAGAGACAGAAAGACAGAGAGACAGAGAGAGAAGAGACAGAGGCAGACAAAGTATCAGCCCTCCATCTACTCATGCCCTCAGTACACAGATTTAACCAAAAGCAGGTGAAAAGCTTTGTGAGGAATAAATAAGCATCACTATTGAATACATGTGGATTTTCTGCCTTTTTATTCCCCAAATAGTAAGTAGAACAATTAGTTACATAGCACTGTCTTCCTTTTTTTTTATTAAAAGTTGTTGCACAAAATAATGTTTTGGGTGCTGGAGAGATAGATGGCTTAGTGTTTAGAAGTGCTCGACACACTTCCAGAGGAAGAGTGATCATCCAGATTGAGCCAAATAACCATGGATCGAACCCTCTGAGACCATGAACAAAGGAAGTCAGTCTGTCTTTATGTTTCTTTCTCCATCATTTGATCAAAGCAATGAGAAAAGTGACTAACAGGCCTCTCCAAAGCGTTTCCCTGGAGGCAGCTCTCTGGACAGCTCTTGGTTCAGCAATGCTGGCCAGAGTGAAGCTGTTTCTGTACAGATGAGAATGTCTGGCTGTGTGCTTTGTATCAGTGTAACGCCTGGGCTGTTCCTGCTACAGGTCGGAGCCTGGAGGACTGCCCAGTGAAGCCCTGATGCTGTGAGGTATAATGGTATCTAGGGAGCAGAAACAGTTTCATCACCCTGATGAAGCCTTGTAGCTGCAAACAGTCAGGAGTAGAAGGGTTTAGAGCAGGTGTCTCATGTGCTTTTCAAGACTCTAATGATATCAGTGACAATCACAACTGATTTGTATGAAAATGTGATTTGTACAGGGTTGTGTGCTAAATGTTTCTTTTTAGGTTATTTATTTATGTCACACCAAAATGATGAAATGGTCATCATGATTGTATTAGACAAATGTCAGATCTGAAAACTAGAAAGATTGATGGCTCTGGGTTGCACAGAGAGCAAGTGGCCAAGTTGGTCCAACTGACTTGGGGAGTCTTGTGCTTGCCAAGTGGTCCCGTGGCACTCGAAACTGCATCTTTAGTTTGAGAGTGGACTGGCTATGACAAACCAGCCCAGGTCAGCCATGGGGAGATGTGCTTCACTCTCCTGTGAATCGCTTACTTAATGGGCCTTCATTGGCACAAGCCTCTGGGTCTGGAAAGTCATGGAGAAATACCTAGCAGGTTCCATTTCTCCTGCAGCCATTATTGGCAGTTTGCTTGTGGCCTTTGGTTTCACTTTCCTGTGGCAAAGGACCTAGGTACACGAAGCAGGATAAAGGTAGCTGTGGGAGGTCTTCAGGTCAGAGAGTGAAATGGCAAGATCCCTACGGCCACAAGGGAGGCTCAGAGATCCTGGTAAGGATCTGCTTGTCCCGAGCCTTCAGTGTGTGTGAGGGGGAGAGCTGCACTTGGTTTTTCTTTTGGTGTTTGATATTTTCTTCATCTGAGTCTGATGATCCTGAGGCCGAGTTTTAGGTCTGTTTTTGTTTTTGTTTTTTTTTTTGTTTGTTTTTGTTTTTCTTATATATCTGTGCTTTTCCTTTCTGAAGTAGAATGAAAGCTTGTCTTCAGCTAAGCATCCTTTCCATCTCTGGTACATCTGGGTTTATATAGAGAGAAATGGAATCTTGAACTCTTTATTTATATCAATATCAATATATATCAATATCAATATACATCAATATGTCAATATATCAATCAATATACACACATATGCATATACATCATATACATATATATTCATATGTATGTATATGTGTATCAATATACATACACACATATACATACATATACATACATATACATACATATATACATATATGCGTACACACACACACATATATATATTCCTTTGGCTATTTTGAGAACCTGGCAATGCCATTCTGTGCATTTTTTTCTTTGAACCATAAATTTTATTTAGCCAAAGCTAGGTACATTGCCAAGGTTGGAGTTTGGCTGTGAGGGTTAGTGGGTAATGTGAGATTTTATTCTGTCAAATGTTGACCAAGTTACCTCCCTCTGGAACATTAGGAAGACTCTTGTTTCAGGCTAGTGTGTCCATAGGAATGAGGAATAGAGAAAAGAGAAAGGAAGAAATCCCTTTTGATCACTCACAAAGACCCAGGCCTTCCGGAAACATTGCCTCTGCTCTGCAGTGAGGTTTGAATGGATTTTTACTTTATTTATCCTGAAAAATATACTTTCTGTCTCCTCTGTATTGACTCAAGTGACCTTAGGAGCAAAGAAGCCCAAATGACAACATCTTGACTCTGCTTTTCTACAGGAATCACAATCTTTCCTTACAAACTGGGTCCTTGTATTGTTTCTCAACTAAACTCTCTGACAGATGCAGCTTCAGGAAGGACAGGCTTGTCTGGTTCACAGTTTTAGGGGATACAGCCCATCATGGTGGGGAAACATGGCAGCAGGCGTATGAGCTGGTTGGTCACACTGCCTCTGGGCAGAAATCATAGGAAGGTGAGTGTCAGTCCTCAGAGCTACCTTCCTTTTCCTTTGGAATTCAGTTCAGGATCTCACTGCCTATCCAGGGTATATCTCCTTTCTCAGTCAAACGTCCCGACAGGTTCTCTCAAAGGCACACCCAGCACTGTGTTTCTTAGGTAATTACAAATCTTATCAAGTTGACAAAACTAACCATCCCAGTCCCAGTCTATCAAAACTCTGAAAAGAACATAGAATTGTCAGGGTGGTAACATCTAGACCTGGCATAGGTGTAGTGTTGGGTAAGGCAACTTTTCATAACTTAATGCATGACATCCTTTCAGTCTTGAGTCCTGTTTGCATAAGAGGGAGAGCATGTGGGATCCAGTAAGAGATCTTTCCCCCTCAGTTCCAGGGCTCCTGGTTGAATCTCCTCTACAGGTTGAAGCTGTCCAATCTTCTTGACAGCTAAGAAAATCCAAATAGGCATCTCAGTATGAACGCCATCACCACGAGGCTGCACGTACAGATATATGACTAGCAGCAGCGTTTCAGGGGAAGCATCTTGACTGACTTTTCTGCTTTTCTTATTTTGTTTCCATGGTAAGTCTTTCTAAAGACTGAAATAAGTGTCTCAGCACACACAGGGAGCATATGAGGAATGACGTGAATAGTTACCCAGCACCCTCTCTGCACAGTACCTCATTTGATTTCCACAAAAGCCTCATGGAATAAGTGAGGATTATTATTCTTGTCTCACTGAAGGTAAACTGAGGCCTCAAGAAGCCAAGTGGCCTGCTCATGATGATGCAGGAAATGACAGCTACCTCAGCTGTGGTCTGGTGTCTCCACTGTGGTTTTAAGAGGTCAGGCCCAAGTGTGTAATCACAGGTGACATCAACTGCCGCCCACTTCTTGTGGCATTGCTTAATGGGTTGCATTCTCAGTGAGTGTGATACCCACCAAGGACATTTAGAAATGCATGGGCACCTTCAGTCCTAGCCCCTGAGATGGGTAAGACGGGGCCTAGGATGTTGGAGAGTCTCCTGCATGTGAAACTGTTCCACAGCAACAACAAGATATAAAAAAAAGTCTGTAAGAAGCAAGGCCAGACAGAAAGCTCAGGGTTTAAAGAGGTCTGCCTGCAAGCCTGATAACCAGACCCACATGTTGGAAAGAGAGAAACAACTCTCAAAAGTTGTCCCCTGCCTTCCACACTCACACCATGGCATGTACACACACACACACACACACACACACACACACACACACACACTAAATGTAATATAAAATCCAAAAAGCAAAGGACTATTCCAAAAAATGAATTTTCTTGTCCAAATTTTCAGTCACACCCTGTTAGAAAAACATGAAAGAACTTCTCCTTTTAAACACACACACACACACACACAGAGGCTGGGAGATCACACTCTGCCATTTGTACATAGGGTTACACGTGAGGTAAGAAAGGTTTTCTCTGTTAATGTGAACTTTTGAACACGATGAGCCTAGCTTTGGTCCTGGGTCTCCTGAAAGCAGCCGAGGCACAGGCCCAGACGTCTCTCTGGTCTAAGATTCCCTCCTGGAACCACACTGAAACGGGAAGGTGGCTCCTGCTGACATATAGGAATTAGACTTTGCTGTTACTACCTGCCCAGATGAAAGATGCTCACAGATAGGAAACTTACACCAAAGTCTGCGGTTGGTGTGACCGTACAACCCTTTCTGGCCTGGCATGACTATCTGACCCATCCAACCTGATCCCTCCACCCCCTGACCCATCCTTCCCTGGCAGGCCTGCTGTTTATTCCAGCCTCAGTTCATTTGAAGACTGCCCTTCTCAGCAGCCCATGACTTCCAGTTGGAGGCTAGCCTGGGCCACATATTGAGATTCTGTGTTAAAGAGCTTAACAAATCCCTTCAGAGGTATACTTCACCGAGTGTGTCAATACCTGGCAGTAGCTCTCATCCTCTAGGGCCCTCTGGGGTAGGTAGGATTAGTAGATCCACTGTACAGTAGAGAAAGAGACTTGAAGGGATTGTGTAAACTTTCCAAGACTTTAAGGCTTCTAGGTTATACAGCCAGGATCCTTCTTTGAACATTCGTGTGGGCCGAGGAGAATCTGAGTAGCTGCTGGCCACTCTCACCATGAAAGCCAAGGACACCATCTACTCAGGCACAGCCAAAGGTGCCTTTGTCTCTGGGTTCTTTTTTCTCATCAGCGGGGCACTGGAGCACAGTGTCCATGTTTTCCAGCTTCTTGCAGTATCCTGGTCTGCTTTGGTACCCATCGTGGAGGATCCCCCTGTGAGATGAACACACCCAAAGTCTAAGCTCCCTTCATCCCCTGGGCTCCACTGAGAGCAGCGCTGTATTGTATTCCACTGCTCAGCTCAGATGAGGAGATGGGGGTTCAGGAAAGAGGATGGCATCCTCGAGGAAGTGACTGCACACAAGATGGCAGATCAGGGTTCCTGCAGCTCTGGGGGGTGGTGTATTCTAGTCAGAATTCACAAACACAGGTCCCCAACTTCCCTCTAACTCAGGAATGGGATAGAGTGAGAAATGACCCCATAACCAAGCACAAAGAGGCCCCCAGATGAAAACGCAACACTATCAATGAGTGCTGTGTGCTGAGCCACAGGAGAGCCAAGGCAAAGGGGAGGGTCTTGCTCACACAGATCCTGTCTTCACATATATTACTGGTGTTATACTCATTGTGACTTTTTACTTTAGTTGTGATTTTAAAGGAATTTTGTATTAAAATAGTACTCGTCTTGGTTGCTGAGTTTTTGGCAGCCTTTACTCTTTCACACATAGCAAGCACCTGACCTCGTGTCTTCTTTTCCTCCGTACAGATCAGCCTTCACCCAGTACTGTGCTCCGAACATGGCAGGGAAGTATCAGCCTTTTTACATTAAAACATTTTTTTTTTGTTTTTTAAAGCTTTGTTTACTTTAACCGAGTATGGTAGTGCACACCTTTAATCCCAGCACTCAGCAGGCAAAGGCAGTGGCAACTTTGTGAATTCGAGGCCAGCTTGATCTATAGAAACACTGGTCATTCAGTGTTATACAGAGAGGGCTGCACAGAGTCTCAAATACACACACACACACACACAGACACACACACACACAATCTATAGCTATACCTATACCTACACACACACACATACACACACACACATGATGTTTGACCTGCATGTATGGGCATCACATGTGTGCCAGGTGAAATGGAGGCCAGAAGAAGGCATTAGATCCCTTTGGAGTTATACATGATTGTGAGTCACTATTTGGGTGCTGAAAAACCAAGTCCAGATCCCTCCTTGCAAGAGCAAAAAGTTCTCTCAGCAGCTGAGCCATCTCTCCAGGCCCCTTAGCATCTTTTCATGAGCTGGTCTCTTTATCTGTCTCAAATCTTTCTGTCTTTGTTTTATTTCTGGCCACTGTGATACAAACTTCAGAGATTTTAACTGGGAAGGGGCCTAACAAGCATACATACTCAGGGCCTGGAGTTTGAGAGGCAAAAACAGTTTGAGGCTTCTGAAAATGGAAACAAAGCATGTGGTCACTGTTTCTATGTGCAGGTGCTGAGCTAAGTGGTTTTTAGAAGAAAGTGAGAGATCACGAGGTTAAGGAACAGGGCTAAGGCAGAGATCTTGGACATCAACAGAGGTCTCTCTGAGCTGTCTTCAGGTTCCTTGCTGCTTATAAGTAGTTCTGGTCAGGAAGAAACAGCCAAGTTTGGAGGATAAAAACACACATACAAACAAACAGAACCCCAAACTAAAACAAACCGAGCTAGGGAAGGAGAGGATGTATCAGGAGAATTACCTTTGACCCTTTGCTCTTCTACTGCCTCACACCACCCATCCATCCACAGAGGACTAAGTCTGAGAAGTTCACTGCCAATTGAGAGACTGGAGGTCAGAGCTACGTAAAGATGATTCAGGCAAGCCTGTGGCTACATCAGACTGAACTCCGTTCAGGACTTCTAAGTGAGATTTTAATCTGAGCAGCAATGGCCATCCTATGCAATATTAAGCAAGCCTGTACTAGGTATGACAACATGTTCATTCACCAGCAGTTCCCAAATGGGAGGGCCAGCTTGGCAAATTGTTCTAAAAGTCATGCAGGGACAAGGACATCGTTAAATAGGAAGTACAAACCAGGAAGCTCTTGGTTGACATCTTGGTTTCAAAAATTACTTTGTCTTTCTGAGCCCATTCGTTCTGGGCATGCTGATAAGAAATATTTCCTTGTGGGCTGGAATAAAGAGTAAAGGACACGATGTCCACAGCACCTAGCATGATGCTGGGTGGATGGGAGAGCCGAGCCGTGGGGGTAGGGTAGGGGGTGAGGAGGTGGGGTAGGGTGAGGGTGGGGTAGGGTGGAGGTGGGATAGGGTAAGAGTGAAGTAGGAATAGAATAGGGGTGGGGTGGAGGTGGGGTGCGGTGAGGGGGTGGGGTAGGGTAAGGGTGAAGTGGGGATAGGGTGGGGGTGGGCTGGTGTGAGGGGGCGGGGTAAGGTAAGGGTGGAATGGGAGTGAGGGGTGGGGTGGGGGTGGGACGGGGTTGCATTCCCCTTCCCCATCCTCCACCCCAGTGTTTCCCAGTTTTCCTTTGGAAGTTAGTCAGGACAGAGAGAAGGATGAGAGATGGCCGCTAGTAAACCCGGCTAATCAGTCACAGATGACCCTTGGCATTGCTGCCTGATTGCGAAAGCACAGGCTTAAACATGACACATGATAAGGAAATGGTGTCAAAAAACAGGATTCCTTCAGTGAGTGTTAAGCACTTTACAAGTGCTCTCAGTGACAGCAGTAGGATCCCAGACAGGGACTGTCACCTTCCTGTTTAAGGGGAGAAAGAATTCTGGAAAAGAGCAGAGATCTGCTGGGCCTTACGCTCCCTTCCCTGCCTGCTCTGACCTGTGACCCACACAGCAAGCCGGGCCTGGAGCCTCAGAGTGACACCTTCACAACGCCTCAGATTTCTTTATTGTAAGAAAGTAGAGTTTCCCAGGAACAGCTTTAGAAACACATCCTGGGAATGGCATCTTCGTGCTGTTAGAGTAAACATGCTTTTGGTAGAGCTTCATTCCAGAGCTTACAGAGACCAGGCGTGTTAATGGTTTGTCACTAATCCAAGGATCCCACCCCCAGTGGTTTCCTTTCTTCTTCCTTCTCTTCCTCTTCCCCCTCCTTACCCATCTGCTTGGTCCATTTCTAATCCTTGCAAATCCAAGTGAACCGTGTTTGGCTGGCGATTCGTGTAGAGATGAGGTCTTGTCCACTCTGAAGCACCACTATACTTTGGAGCTTCTGCCCTGCTCTAAGTGAGTCTGTATTGTGTGAAACAGTAGCCCTCAGGAGGAGCTTTGCCCATGCTGACACCATTTTACAAAGGGACCTTTGACTCCATTTTGAGCATAAACACAGGGGCAAGATGATTACATCTTGTGTACAAAGAAAATAGTCTGTCCAGCACAAGCCACTGGGCACAGACTGGCAACTTATTGCTACAAGTAAGAAGGTATCACCCATAAATTTACAAAAGGAGATTGGGGACACGGAGGGATATGGGCATATTTAAGCTCATGGAGAACGAGCCCTTCAAATTTATTGGACAGGTCAGACCAATAAGAGATGCTACGGTCTCACTTGAATCATTTAAAAGAAAGGTCACCTAGCACGCCGACAACAATGGTACCATGGACCTGCGATCTGACCACTGTGTGTGTATGTGTGGTGTATCTGTGTAGTGTGTGGCACATGGTATGTGCACCCGTGTGTTTGTGTGTGAAAGGACTAACAGGCAGAGAACTCTAAACTGTCCCTGGGGTTTTAGCTCCACATGATCCCTCCTGCTTGATGTGGTCTACTTGAAATGTTATCTATCTGTCTGTCTGTCTGTCTGTCTGTCTATGTCTGAATAGAATGGGAGCTAAGTCCTCACTTCTCTGGTTCTGTGACTCAGAGACTTGGAGGGTTGCATTTGTCGTTAAGATCTGCAGCTCAGCTTTCCTAAAAGTCAGCTTCTTAGTATCCAATACCTCTGAACTTTGTAACCTTTAACTCTTTTGTAGTCATTCTCTCTCTCTCTCTCTCTCTCTCTGTCTCTGTCTTACACACATACACACTAGTAACATGTGATTTCAGAATAAAAGAATCTGAGATGGTCATTTACCATGCTACCAAGGGAAAATGGGATTACTCGGTAAACTGTAGCAAACAAAACCAACATAGCGTGTTGAGTTTATTATTATTCAATACATTCTGATCCTGTGGAAAGGCACAAATGTGCTCCTCAACGTGTCTGACTCAGCACACCCACGGCAGTTCCAGAGGCTGTGCTTTGACAGTGCTAACTTCATTTTGAGCTTTCTCCTGTACTACAAAGTATTCCTGAGCCAAGTAGCTGGCTGGAAGTCACTTTGTCAAGTGACTGCGACAAGTGGCAAGTGACTAACGTGCTACATTGACAATTGAGTACAAATAAGCTAATGGGAGAGTTAATATCTAAGGTCTGCTGCCCCCAAAATTGACATTGGGGACTGAGATAACACACCTATTTTAAGGCCAAGAAAATATACAAGATGTCCCTTAACACTCCTAGATGTTCCTAGTTGCCTGTTAGCCAACGTGCTTGCATATATGCACAGTAGTTAGCAAGCTTTACCTCTCCTTCCTCCAAGAAGTAAAACCCTGATGCTTCCTGTGTTCAAGTGAGTGGCCTGATCCATTATGTCTGAGGTTCCAAAGGTCTCGCCCATCTTAAACCACTGTGCCGATGCCGTAACATCCCACCTCGGAGTGTCACTGGGACCACAAGTCTCAGAGACATCAGAGTGCCACTCTGGATGAATCTATTGGTGGCTGCTCTTCCAGAATTCACTCCAAAGATGCTTTGGCTTCTCTGGCTCTGCCTAAGTACAGTCCTTGAATATTGGACAACAGGTGACGCCCTTTTGAGTGTTGTTCAGCAAACTTGTAGGGCTTCAATATCCCCATATCCCCATGTTTCCCCAATCTGCTTTGGTAAATTTATGGATGATACCTTCTGGTCTCTTGTGCCATTTAGACAGTTCCTTTCTAATTGGACACACAGTGTTTCCTAGGACTGCGTGTTGGAATACTTTTCTTTTAGTTACTTTTGTTTACATTTTCATGTTATTTTTCACCAAGTTTTGCTTATTCTGCTCTCCTGTAGCTTGCAATAAAATGCGTTCATTTGAACGGTATTGTCCCCTCAAGTTGTCTTGTTATTTGACTAAAGGATAAAAAGGCTCTCTATAGTGTCACATGCCTGTCATTTGAACAACTTTCTAAATGCAAGAGTTAAGATGAACAGGCACCGAGTCGGAGTGCAGCTCTGGAGAGAGCAGGATAGAAAGAAAGAGGGAAATCTCAAGTCAGGAAGACAAGGTCAGTCTCTGACTCCCAGCTCCATATGCATCATGTGTACAAACATACACACACACATACACACATGTAGTCACATGTGAACATGCTTATTCTCAACTCACTCTTCATTTGATGCTAGCTAGCCTTTATTCCAGAAAACATTCAGTGTGCAGACACAGTGGATGTTAAACTTATCTGCTAGATGAACAAATAGATTGGTCTTGTCTCTGAGGATAGTGGGAAGCAAGACCCAAACATGCCGAGTTCCAGAAGTGGGTGGATTTGGCTTGACCATACCAGCCTGTATTCCTAAAAAGGCCGGAGCAAACAAACTGGACCTGAGGGAAGATGTTGGTCTGTAACTGGCACCAAAACACCGTATCTTTTGGACCGCAGTTCCCAAAGCCCCCTCACAAACGCTTCAATTTTAATCAAGATATTTGACTGGCAAGTAAATATTTATGCATAAAGATTTCTATTCATTTATTCAACAAGCATGTTTGTAACAGGTGGTATAGTGGAGGCAAACCTCTTTAAGCCAGTGTGACTCAGCAGATACACTGACTGTGGACTCAATCATGAGAGCCACACTAACAGGCTGGGCAGAGGTCATTGCCTCCTACGAGCCAGATGTAGAGCAACCACCAAAACATGCTTAAACTTTTAGGCACATATCAAACTCCTGTATCCTAAGAACAACAATCTTTTTAAAATTAGTTTATTTTTTACTTACTCATTTTTCCTCCCCCTCACTGCCCCCCTCCTGGTCACCCCTTACCACAAACCTTCCCCCATCCTCTACTCTTCTTCTCCTTTGGCTGTATGGGGGCCCTCCTGGGTATTCCTGATACTTCAAGTCTCTGGGAGGCTACATGCCTCTTCTCCCACTGAGGCCAGACAAGAGAGCCCAGCTAGAGGAACATATCCTACAAGTAGGCGACAGCTTTTGAGATAGCCCCCACTCCAGTTGTTTGGGACCCAGGCTGCACATCTGTTGAATATGTGCAGGAGGCCTAGGTCCAGCCCGTGTATGTTCTTTGGTTGGTGGTTCATTCTCTGAGGGCTCCAAAGGTCCAGGTTAGTTGATTCTGTTGGTCTTCCTGTGGAGTTCCTGTCCCCTTAGGGGCTACAATCCTTCCTCCTCTTCTTCCTTAAGAGTCCCCAAGCTCCATCGACTGTGTGACTGTGGGTGTCTGCCTCTGACTGAGTCAGTTGGAGGGTGACAGAGTCAGTTGCTAGACTCCTGTCTGCAAGCATAACAGAGTATCATTCATAGTGTCAGGGATTGGTGCTTGAACATGGGATGGATCTCAAGAGAACAATAATTTTGACAACTAATATCACCACAATCTTCAGTGTCTAAGGCTGCTTCACATTACAGCAATAGCTCTCAACCTCCCTAATGCTGCAGTCCTTTAATACACAGGTTCCTCATGCTGTGGTGACCCCCAACCATCAAATTATTTTTGTTGCCATTGCATAACTGTAATTTTGCTACTGTTGTGAATCTTAATGTAAATGTGTTTTCCAAAGATCTTAGATGACCCTTGTGAAAGGGTTGTTCAACCTCCAAAGCGAGGGTCACAACCTGCAGGCTGCAAAATGTTGCATTATAGGATTGCATTGAGTGTAGTTCTTATAAGAATCCAGTGGAAAAAAATAGATATTATTTTTATGGTTCTCAGTTCATGGATGAGGGCCCAGAAAGGCTAAATGAGACTTTGTTTCATTCCGTGGCAATCACGTCAGCCCTTGTCTGTTCACAGGGTTAGTTCAGCCAACATTTGCATTCTGGGTACACCTTCTAATACTATTTAAAAGGGGTTCTTTGGAGACTGTGATCAGTGTGTAGCCTGTGTGAGGGCCAGAAGCATAGTTCAGTATTCTTGACCCCATTGCTTTTGTGAGGGGTTCCAGAATGTACCATTAGTACCCATGTTGGTAATACATTGTTACCACACAACCCAAGGTTTTCCTGGCTCTTGCTCTGTACCAGGCATGGGAAGTAGTAGCTCTATATCCTCTGCCTGGAATTCCCCTTAGGTGACTGCTGTTGTTATGGTCATTATACAAAAGAGTAAATGGAAGGCGCACAGAACCTTTATTTGCCACAAGATACCAACAAATAGAGACCTAGCTAACAAGTAGCAATGCTAGGGTAGCTGGTAAGACATTGTGGATTCTTACCTCATGCCAAGCTGCTCTCAACAGGGCAGCCCTGTCAGCCATAAACACTCCTCCACCTCCCCAGAAACAGTCTAGAGCTCTGCCTACTTGCGGTGTCCTGGGGTCAAGGCTGTGGAGTAGTGTGGCGGGTTTTCTGTGAGAACAGCAGCTCAAGGTCATTCTGGAATCTTCTGAGTGGCTCAAGATGGAGTGAGAAGATTTTTTTTTTTATCTCTCTATGTGAATAACTTGCTTTACAAATAGATCCATGATCAGTTATTTTTTCTGGTTTGATTCATTAAAAAAAAAATTACTGTCACTCAGGGGATTAGGGCCAATGTAAAGGGAACCTTTATCCAAGGTTGAAAGGTTCCCTGCTGGTCTAATGCTTTAGATTTAGAAAGTAATTATCAAGGATGCACTGCAAGCTATGCTGTGGTCTTCAGGACAGCAGTGATACCTGGTAAAGGCTAGCCTTGGTCACTTGAGTTCAGTAAAAATTAGGTGGGAGAAACAGCCAGGAGGTGACTGAGTGGCTAACAGCTGACGCTCCTTCCTCTGTCCTGGATTGGCTAATCCTATGAAGTATGAAGTGAAAGGCATGTTCAACAGGAGGTCTAAATGCTGCCCTCCTTCAGCAGCCAGTGAAACCAAGAAAGCCATGTGGAGCCCCGGCTAGCACTGAGATCTGGGTGCTGAGCTGAGTGGCCCAATTCGCAACTCTGGAGTCAGGGCCTGAAGGTGCCACCTGAAGGTGCATGTGCCAGGGGCTCAAGGGGCTGTCAGTTATGGGAGTAAGCCTCACAGAGTGGGCTTCCACAGAAAATGGCCTCTTCTCACATTTGGTGGGGCAAGAGCTGGCAGGACACAGTGTCCTGGGGGAGGGAAGGGAAGGTTGTGGGGCATAGGTGGGGAGTGGTGCCAAGTCAGCAAGAGGAAAGTGTATGTTGAAGGGGGAAGGACAGGAAGAGACACGGGAGCCTGCAGCTCAGGCCACCAGGATCCTAGAAGCTGGAAAGTCATGTTGGCCACATAAAAGGGCACATAGTGGGGACAGGTAACACATAAGAAGTTCAAGGGAAACCAATATAATCATTAGATTTCCCAAACTTAGGCGATCTTTGAACAGTGAATTGAAGGGTCACCCAACATTGAATGAAGCAGAGTCATGGGGAGCTCTCCTAACCGCTTCGAGATCCTAGGTTTGCCCCTAGCAATGAGGATGAAAAAAAATCTAGAATCACTTACGTACTTGAAGTTCTAGACCTATCTGGAACTTTTTCTTATCTTATTCCTCACTATTTCTAATATACAATTAAAAACATACACGTAATAGATAAATATAGATAAGATTGATATTGGTATTTTTCTGACTATAAAAGAGTGCTTACTTCAGAAAATTTAAAGTGTACTTACAAAGTCACAGGACAAATTGTCTACAAAGGTATAGCAGCTATAATAGCTCTATATTTGGATCTCTAGGATTATTCTTAGAGGTGTGTGTCTGTGTATATGGTTATGTTTATAGACAGTATGTACTTGTTGCTTATGTCTGAATGTTGCTGGCTTGCTTCTGTGCAATCATTTCAGATTGCTGCTTGTAGCTTCTCTGGATATCACCATTTTGTGTTGTTGAATAGATTTGTGTGTGATCACATCAGAGGACAAGCTCAGGAGTCATCCTTAAGAACACTGAACACTTCCTTTAAGACAGTCTCATTGACTCAGACCTTATCCACTAGGTTAGACTGGCCAGTGTCAGACTCCTTCTGGCTCGGCATCTTCAGCGTTGTAGTTATACATGCTCTGGCTTTTACATAGGTGCTGAAGATTGAACTGGAGTCCCCATGCTTGCCTGACAAACACCCACTCACTGAACGATCTCTTCGGTCCCTGTATTAAAACGTTTGGAATCATTTCCCTGTCAGGAAGATTGTTTCCGTTTCCCCACCCCTTTAAACAGAACCATTTGAACTACTTCATAGAAAACTTTTCCACCACCTGTTTTAAAATAGGTGCAGAGTTCCAATTTGGGCTCTTTTGAATTAAGATTAAATCTGGGGAGGAATTTCAATTTGCATCTGGACTTTCAATTGCTTAACTGGGGTCAAAGGTTATCCCTTGGAGCTATTGCTATGGCTGCTTCCCAAGTTAACCTGGTACAAGGGGACCAGCCAATGGGAGTTGTAGTTGTTTAGGATGATATAGGGCTTTTCAGTGGGCATCCCAAGACACTTCCGTGTTTGTAAAATGAAGCTTTCCCCTCCCACCCCCCCAATCACAGAGTACCAAAACATTAGAAAAGGCAAGGCAGCAACAGATTGAGTTCCAACACAATGGAATTCTACAAAGAAAATTAGGGTCGCTCCTTAGGGACTGAGGCTTCATCTTGCCCATCATGTTTGATGTTTGGCTTCCATTTTAGAGATCACTTCTTGGGTACATGTGACAGCGAGAGATCCTGGCCATCACGTCTTTATTCAAATAGGACTCATCTACATGCACCATACGTGTTTGATCGATAAGCGGCTTAACTATCAGTGTATTTATGAACAGGTGGGCAGATAGTACTGCCTCTCCACATCCCTGGTTAGCATCCAACCTCCAGTAACTGAAGAACTAAAGTTCCCAGCAGATCATCATTGTGCTCTAACTAAGGGTGATGGTAAATATGTTCAAAAACACCCCCAATTTCAGGTAGCCGAATAGGAGACAAGCAAATGGTCTCTTTTCCCAGGTGAGCCCACCTTTATAGTCTTTCCCAGAAGCAAGTGCCTCTCAGCTCCTGTTTACATCTCACTGGGTGCTGCTTCCTGCAGTGCAGACGGGGTAATATAGTTCCATAGCTATCTAGTTTGATCCCTCCAAGAACATAATAATAGCATGAAGCTCAGAATTATGAAGATTAAGCAATGAAGCAGAGGCACTGAATAAGAAAAGAGCAGCTTATAAGCAGGTTTAGCAACATTTGTTGTGGCTGCAGAGGAGGAGGCCTTGTTTTATACCTTAGTGTGAGTAACATTCTAAATCAAGGCATCTGGGAACATTTTCCCACTATAGTTTTTCCTTCTCTTTCTTTCCCTCCCTCTCTGGTTTGGGACGTGGTGGGGGTGTAAGGAGAGGGATGTTCCCTCCCCAGTAAGAAAGAGTGAGCTGCTATTTCTAGTTGCCAGGAAAAGCCGTGGTAATTCTCTCTGTTGAACAGCCTGAGAACACACCTCCTAAACTGGGTGTGGTGGCCACACCTGCAATCCCAGCACTCAGGCAGCCACTCAGGAGGAGCAGACAAGATGACCTTAAGGTCCAGACTGTGCTATATTTAGTAAGGCCTTGAAACTAACAAAGCTGGGGAGATAGCTTGCTTTGGGGTAGAGTGTCTGTCTAGCATATTTAATCCCCAGCACTGAAGGAAAAAAACAAAGCCCGAAGCAAAACACCTCTCCAAACACAACCCACAACAAACAAACAAACAAACAACAGCCATCAACTAAAAAGAATCCCCTCTTTAAAACAAAAATAAATACCCTTGCCTCCCCCACCTCCAAGTTGGTAGGAGTATAAATGGGAAGGCGATTTGATAGTATTTAGCAAAACAGAAAATTCGCCCACTGTTTGATCCAACAAATCTACTTCCTGTAGTCTATTCTAAGAAACTGCCCTTTGCCCGTGTGAATGTGTTCACACAAAGATACCAACTGTCCTGCAGGCTTCAAAGGGGGTAGTTTGGAAACCAAAGGGACACCCATCAATTGGGGATTTGTTACTCTACTTTTTGGTGTATCCATTCTGAAGCAGGCTTACTGTATAGGCATCCAAAAACCTACAAACTATCTGGAGAATCAGCAAGCTATACAGCTACTGGAAAGGATCTCGAGGAATGGGGCTTTTCACAGAGTGTCTGCAGCTATGCTTGTGTGGAAGGGCTGGGCAGGACCCACACTGGCGATAGTGGGAGGCAGTGGGAAGAACTTGAAGGGACTCTTCAGCCTCCCTCTCTATGTTGCTTAACTCTTTCAACCAGAATGTGTTCATGAATTATTTATGCAATTAAAAAACTCCCGTTGACAAACCTGTAGAGTCTGCTGGAGCTGGCAGGCTGAAGAGAGGCATCTTCCAGGAGTGGCAGATGAAAGATTGTTGCATTTTCAGGACGGCTTAAAAATAATGCGTTAAAATGAATGTAAATAACTTTTAATGCTTGCATAAGGAACACTGCCAAGGCTCAGCTACTTCTTCTTGTATGTCAGCTCCATTCTGGGTAGAAGACATCTATTAACTTGTTTAATTCTCATGACAAGTTTGGCATTGATGCTATTGTGATTTCCTGTTTAATCGATGAAGAAACTCAGGCACAGGGAGGTGAGGTGGGTTATCCAAAGCAACACAGACACTCCATGGGAGAATGCACAGGGAGTCCAGTCAGGGTTGAAGCCCTTGCTCGACCATGAGCACACATGTCCCTTGGGTGACAGAGCCCAGGAATGACAAGATCTGAATCATAAGTTCCCCACCTCCTTTGTCATGGCCCAGAGCAGAAGAGAGAGTTGGAGAAGAAGCAAACCTTGAATCAACTGCTGCTACCCTGACTCCTGGCTGGCTTCTCGTTCACCGTTGGCCAAGTGAAGAACCCATTCTAAGGCCTCCTCTTGTTCCTTGCTTTCCTCCTGGGCAAACAGCAGCTGCCCAAGGACAGAAGTGCTTTGCTCCATTCCTGTTAATTACCACAGGCCTGCTGTTCTATGCTCTTTCAGTATGTATATGTGGATGGAACAGTTTAGAAGGAAGGAAGGAAGGAAGGTAAGGACTAAAGCTTTCCAAGGACACCCTGTGTAATCAGGAGTGGTAGAGAAAGATGCTGAAGACAGTGGGCAAGACCTCTTTAGACATCTCCCTGAAGTTCTGTGGGTGGGCCCTGTCCACCTCTTGGCCTTGCCTGGATGAATGACAGTGGCCTTGGGAGGTCTGGAGTTCTCACTGGTGTGCAGGAAAGGGCAGAGGATTGTTGAGTCCCAAGTCTCTGCCTGAGAGCAGCTGGAGGTGTTTTCCAGCTCAGCCTGGTCCAGGTATTAGGGAGGGCTTTCTGGGGGGGGGGACACCCTGGATGGACAGTGGCCACTGTTTTCTGTGACCATTCAACCCTGGACTTTTCTGGGTCTTGCTTTGATCCTTGTCATCCCTATGCAGGGATATCATTTTTCAATAAGGGACTTCAAAGACCTTCACCAGCTTCAGGTCACCACAGGCTTCCTTCTTGTGGTCTTAACTGTCCACTGTCTGCCTCCCTGGCCCCTGGAGTCTTGTTCCTTTCCATGAAAGTTGCTCAAATCTGCATATGCTGGGCACCACATTAGTGCTGTGCTCTAATGGAGAGCTGTCCCTGTGTCACCTCCTCCATACTCTGAGACTCCTGAGGCCCCCATTAGAGAGCAGAGCTGTCCATGCAGGAATTGCCCTACAGTGCCAGCAAGCATCTGGGAAAAATTATTGTGCTCTTGAATGGTCTCAGCCCCTCCCGGGGATGACATATGCCCCACCCTGGCGATGACATGTGTGACTTGGAATGGCACTGGAAGTGACAGGCTTCTATGTAGAACCTCCCAGAGCAACTTTGGCTCTGCAGTTTTTCCTTACTGGTGTAGATAAGGGGTGTGCCTCTCTGTCTGGTTCCAGGGATCTGACGGTCTTTAGTTACAATCAGCACATAATGGGAGCCAGGGAAATGCTTATGACTCTATGCCGCTAAGATCTGAGGGTTGTCTGTGGAATATTCTAGTAAGTCTGTAAAGACAGTATTCCCTACAACGTTTCACTCCCAGAACAGCCCTGGGGACAGCACGCACACACCATTCCAATATTTCAGGTTTCTCCGTCTTACAGACACAGTCTGCATATTCCATGTCCAGGGGAGATGATAGGGAGAAGGGCAAGAGGCACGCTAATTAAAAGGGGATTTTATTCTTGCCTGTTTAGGGAAATTTTTTTTTAAGCTTAAAAGATATCTAAGTACAACTCTGACTTGGATTCCCTCTGGCCTCCCTCTCATTCCCCCTTTACCCCCAGCTCCCACAAGCCTCACACCAAATCCCTTAGAATCAGCGTCGGAAAGTACCCAGGATTCCCCTCATGTCCATCCCAGATCACTTTTTTCTCCATTGGGGTGGGGGAGGGAGGATAGGGGAAATCTCAGCCAGGTATGGTGGTGGTGCATGTCTATAATCTCAGAAGTAGGTGTCTGAGGCAGGAGGATTGAGTTCCAGAGCAGACAATGCTACATAGTGAGAGTCTGTCACAACAAACGACAGACAGACATGGTTGATAGGACCTGTCACCGAGCTCCGTGTCTCCTCTTTGGGCTGCACGGGTAGTGACTGCCACTGCCATGGGCCCTTGGAATTCCAACTCTTGGCATGTTGTAACTCAGACTCAGTGACCAGTTCAGATCCAATCCAAGAAAGCAGCAATCATCTTTCCTGGAAGGGAGAAAGAAGAGACAATGGGTTGATACAAATCTCTTTGATGGGCAGGAAGAGGGACAGAAACTGTTAGTATTAATATAGTTAATATTTGCCTGGGGATAGTCACAACAATGACCTTGCACTGCAAAATCTGTGCTTAATATTTTAGATATAGTTATCTTATTTTTTGTTAAGGAACCCTATTAAATAATGAAACCCCCGCTTTATAGTGCAACACTGCAAAGTGATGGACTTGACAAGAGACACGGCGGAGGTTCAGATCTGAGTCTACGTCCATGTGTTTACCTCACGTTCATTGTGTCTGTGGCTGGGGTCAGATCACTGCTCCTTCAGTGACTTCCTGGAGACCCTGAGATATATTTTTAGGCCCCGAACATGTGCAGGAAGCCCTTCATGTCTGGCCCCTGATCATTTGCTTAGCCATACCCTCTCTCATTTGCTTCCTTGTCTTTTAAAGGTGTCTCCCTTGGGGTTCCAGTCTTGAATGGGGGTGGGTACTTTTGTAAGCCCCCCCCCCCACATTTGTGTGGTCAGAGATGCTGATCTCCTGAGACTTTTGCCTTGAGGCCCTGGTCGGCTCCTGTAGATCCTTTCACAGCATCTTCGATTTCCCATGTGGCCTCAGGCTGTGACCTAGAGTTTATTCGGAGAACGCTTGTCTAATGAATGGGCAAGTGATATTTATTTTCTCTTCTCATATTAAATGACTTGTCTGGTTGCTCTCACTCTCCAGACATGCTTCCTGGATTATAGTTTCAGGCTCTCTCTGGATTTGATATGTATTACCATGGAGCGAAGACCTGTGAATTCTTCCTTAGAGCCTGGCATTTGCCTTTTGCATATTTACCAGATGAGATTTTTCCATCTTCATCATCTCTAATGCATACCAATTGTGGCTATTTGGATAAAAATGGGTCCCATAGGCTCATTTATTTGAATGCTTGGTCTCTAATTGGTGGTTGGGAAGGATTTAGGAAGTGTGTCACTGGGGATGGACTTAGAGGTTTCAAATCCCACCCTACTCCTAGTTAGCTCTCTCTCTGCCTCCTGCTTGTGGATCAGAGGTAAGCTCTCAGTGACTGCCCCAGAGCCACACACACCTGCCTGCTGATATGCTTCTTGTTATGATGGTCATAAACTCTCACCCTCTGAACCAAGAATCCCCACATTGAATGCTTTCTTTTATAAGGTCTGCTACTGTCAAAGCAGTAGAAAAGAACCAAGACATCATGACTGTCAGGCTAGACAGGTTACACACACAGAGGTGATTCATCAAGAGCATCGCCTACGAATGACTCATGAGCTCCAGCTCCTGTCCAGCTCCCTGGCTCTCCGTCCTCTCCCCCTGCTCCCCTGTACTGCCACAGTCTTCCTACAAAGAGAGACCTTTGACCTAGCAGTTGTTAGTGGGTGAGGGGATGGTTTTGGGTGGCTACACATAGCATGGTAGTTCCAGGCTTAGAGATTGTTTGGTAACTCATCTGAAGATTCATCACAGGTCATAAAGTGAATCAGAAGGGTCATAACGACTCTTGAAGGACACAGTGTTTATGAGACGTTATTGTTTTTAAAGATAATTGTTTGCTCAGAAAATTGAGAAAAATTGAGAAAAAATTCCTGTCTGAAAACACCAGTCACCTCTCTCCGCTAAAAGTCTATGGAGTTGCTCTAGAGGTCGGGAGTGTTGGGTGGGGTATTGCGGGGGACCCAGAGCTGAAGTTGGTCCCTTATCTCTTGGCCACATGGAGTTGGGGTACTGGAGGTAGCCTCAGAGAAGGCTGACCTCAAATTATGATGTCACATGGTGAAATGTGACAGATCCCCAGGAAAGCCTTTCATATTGGAAGGTGGACAGTGACTGCCATCTTGATGTCTTTTTGGCCAGTTCCTTTTTGCTTGCAGGACACAGTGTCCTGACCTTCCTTCCAGATCTTCGCCAACTGAGAGTTTCCAAGTCTAAGCAGTTTTCAGAGGCCAAAGCCCAAGCTGCCAGAACAGCCTCCCTGCTCTTCCCCTTCCAGCACTGTGGTTCCTCACTGGATAAGGCTGATTATGTAGACCTACTTTGTGTCTCTGGACATGTAGCTCTTGATCTTCTGAGCTACTTGACAGCTATTTTCAAAATGGTCCCAAAGGGTCCTGTAGGGAGGGAAGAGGTGAATGTGCACCATTCATATGACCTGTTCGAGAAACAGAAAGGATAGAAGGACTGTCTGAAAACACTGGTGAGCAAAAGGTGAAAGAACTGAACACAGGTGATTGGACTGCGAAGCCCAGGATTCTGGACTACACAGAGGCATGGGCCAGTTAGGGGATGGAAGTATCTAGTGCCACACAGTGTGTGTGCAAGGTGGTAACATAAATCTTGCCTTGTGACTTCAAGTCTGCTGCTCTGCCTGACACCCTGCATTCAATCTCCCTTTGGTCACTTCAGTGCTTTCCTTCCCAGTGGAACAAATTTTCCAATTATTGAGACCTACTGACTTGGGAGGACCCACAAGATGTACGAGCATCTGTAACAGTGGCAGAAAGGCAAAACTGTATATGTGCAACATAGTGAAGTGACCTGAAACAAACAAACAATCCAACAGCAATAGCACCAACACCCTAAAACTAGCTAATGTCCAAAGAACTACTTAATCTTTCTCCAGGGAGACTGTTTGCAATTCAAAGATGGAAAAAAATTGACACCATCAAAGCATATTTGAATTCCAATTGAAAAACATTTTACCTGTTTTTAGTTAGAGAGAATTAAGAGGATGAAATGAAATATGAGGCTGTGTGTGTGTGTGTGTGTGTGTGTGTATGTGCTTGTGGTGTGTGAGGCTGTGTGTTTTGTGTGTGTGTGTATATGTGTGGTGTGTGTGTGTGTGTGTGGTATGTGTATATGTGTGTGTGGTGTGTGAATGTGTGAGGTTGTGTGGTATATGTGTATATGTGTGTGTTTGTGTGTGAGTATGAGGCTATGTGTTGTGTGTGTTGTGTGTGTGTGTGTATGTATGTGTGTGTGGTGTGTGTATGTGAGGTTGTGGTGTGGTGTGTGTGAGTTTGTAGTGTGTATGAGTCTGTGAGCTCTGTTCTCAGTAACTCAGCAGCTGAGGTCAGGGCCAGCACTTCTTCATTGGGAAAGTGAGGTTGAACCTTGTGTCCAGATTGCAGAATGAACCTTGGCACTTGATCTCAACAACTTATTTCTCTGAGTTCAGCTTTTCCTCTATTGATCTCTCTCCTTTGAGCATAGCATAGCACAAGCAAGGTACAGATTACCCAGCAGTCTCTCCACACAGAAAAGGAAACCCAAACTAGTGTTTGAAAAAAAAGAAAACAGAAGGCTCAGGTTTATTTTGGCTGAGGTGAATGGACTGGTTTAATTATTTTTTTACCTGCTGCTTGCAATTTTACTAATTTTCTTTACTTATGATAAGTTTATTACCGATCAGATTGTTTTTTTCCCCAAGGCTATTGAATTAAAGTCTAGAGCTTAGAAGAGATAATCATGTTTTGTTATGGTTGCCAAATATTGCATAGGGGCATATTTATACTAAAAACTTATTTCTATATTATTTAAACTCCAGATTTAACTGGGGTATTCTGTGTTTTAAGTTGCTAACTTTACCAGCTCCATTTGACCTACGTACTAAATCTATGTACTAAATACCTCCTGGAAAATTTCAGTTTGGGTAAGCATTTTGCAAACAAAATTATAGATTAGCTTGATGCTTTAAAGATATAAATCTCACTGGGCATCGTGATGCCCATTTAATCCGAACACTAAAGGCAGAGGCAAGCAGATCTCTGTGAGTTCAAGGCTAGCCTGGTCTACATGGTGAGTTCTAGGACAGCCATGACTTTGTAGTGAGACCCTGCCTCAACCCCCTACTTCATAAAAGGATCTGAGTGTCTATTTGGTGATTGAGAATTATAAACCAAATCTGCATTTCTTTATACCTGGCTAATTTTGGGTACAGCATACTTATATATGCTTTACAGACTCATTGTTGAAACTATTTTAAAGTATCAGTCCTTGTTCATCTTTCCTCAGGGAGCCACAAACGACAGTTTCTCGTGTTTTCTAGCTCCTACTGTCCGGTTTCAAAGTGCATTGTCTGCTTGGTAGGTGTGTACATTTCAGGGCATTTGTGGCTTCTCCCCACTGTCCTGTTTAGAAAGGTATCACTGTATTTGCTAAGTACCTATGTTGTTTGGTATTTGGGGGTGCTTTGAGTGAAAGGCCAGGTTGCTGTGAATTCTGAGAGATTCATCCCTGCCTTTCTTGCCCGTGACTCTGAAAGTCCCACCAATGGTGTGTGTGACCACAGGAACAGTTACTGAACACATGCTGTTTTGTGCCAATCATAGCTGTGTTCTTTGGTGTATTATTTCATACCGTCCTACTGATCCTGACCTCCTAGTAAAATTATTTCAGGTTGGACATTTATCATCTGAAAATCTGAAATTCAGAGTGCTCCAAAATCTAGACCTCTCTGAGCACTGGCATGGTGTCACAGATGCAAAACTCTACACTGGACATTGTGTGAAAAGCCACTGTAGTGACATGGTGTAAGGGGTAAATTCATATTTTGAAGACGTCAAGGAGAATGGATGTCTGTCTCCTCATATTTTGGCGCGTGTCCCCGTCCAATATGGCTCATTACACATATAATAGGGTTAAATTTAAGAAAAATTCAAAACAAGATATACTTTTGATGAGTTCAGGACCAGCTGGAGCTACCTAGTGAGACCCTGCCTTAGAAAAACAATGTTTTTCTGATTCCAAACATTTCAGAATGAAGGATGCAACCTGCACCTCCATCCATCTCACAGATGAGGAAACAGAGCCCCAGTTAGATGACTTATATTTTCATACATTATCACAGACAATTATGAAAATGAGACTCAAAGCCACGTCTGATTTTACTGTGATTCTTGTCCACATCCATTATTGTGAACCTTGAAAAAGGTGGGAGCTTCAGATGGGAAGTTTTCTTTTACCAACACCAACAAAGGAAGTCTTCAAGGAGAATGGATGTCTATCTCTTCCCTTAGGAGATGGGCTGTTGCTCTAAAGCCCTGAATTTGATACCTAATTAGAATGGAAGGACATATTTAGGAGCCTGTGATTTAACCTCTCTCTGTATAAGAATCATTTGATGATTGTGTAAAGATCATATAGTCATGGAAAGAGTCCTGGTTTGTGCTTAGAGGTTCAGACCCTGCTTCCAGTTCTATGGTTCTGGATGGAGTCTGGACCACTGCATGGCACAGAGCTGCACTAGAGTGCCTAAGCAGATACATGCAGAGGAACCAGGGTAAGACCGTGAGCAGCATGTGTCTCAATTGTCTGTTTCCTCTAAGTTGGATCAGGGTGAGGTACATAGTAAATATCCACAAAGTGATGAAATCTACAGCGAGGGAAGGGTTTCAGGGGCATCCCAGGCTAGCGAGAATATCCAGCCAAATGCCTACTCATGGCTAGAGTTTTCTTCTAGAAATAGAAATCTGTGTAACAGGTTACTTTGATCTTCGGGCTCTACATTTTCTCTGAGGGGTTGGTGGTGGCGACAAGCAGATTATTTATTCTTGTGTACAGTGAAGTCTTTCCTGTGCTCTGCCAGTGAAGCCTGAGCACAGGATTCTTAGTGTGTGAATGAATGTCTCTGTGTTGCTACTTTGCACAGCTGACAGTGGAGATTAGATTCGAGCTGTAAGCCTGTAAAAAGCCTTTGAAGGAAACCCTTAATGAGGAACTGATCTGCTTAAACCCATGTCTAATTACTTCAACAGCAACACTTCTATTTTGGATGCTTCCTATGAATAAGGTTTCTTTTATTCAATTGATGTAAGAGTAGCCCTTCCATCTGAGCAAGAAAAAAGCACCCACCACGTGGCCCGAACCATAGGCCCCAGTGAGAAGCCAATGGTTCTCTTTTGCCTGAGCAGCTGGCTTGCTTTCAAAGGCCACCAGGAAGGAAAAACTTGGATCTCATATTGACAAGCCCTTAAAAATATGTCTATTTTTCCTCTGTACTCCAGTCTATTCATGGGGAATGACAGTCGAGCTGAGGTCGTGAACCTTTCAGCACAATGTCCTGTGGGTTTGTAAGAAACTGGTTATTGTGGTCATTTTAGCCACATAGACACAAGTCATTTCAAAGTCCAGTATTCTATGGAAACCTTGTGGAACAGTCTGCCAATCATATTTTAACAGGTGGTATTTGGGGACAATTCAAAGGGAGGCTGTTATGTAAGTTGTTCCCCCATCATGGTGTAAAAAGATGACTGTCTTCCTTGTGTGTCTGCAGTTTCTGTATCAGGAGGTCCAAATACATATGGTTCCGTTTTTTTTTTTTTTTTTTTGGTTTTTCGAGACAGGGTCTCTCTGTGTAGTCCTGGCTGTCCTGGAACTCACTTTGTAGACCAGGCTGGCCTCGAACTCAGAAATCCGTCTGCCTCTGCCTCCCAAGTGCTGGGATTAAAGGCGTATATGGTTCCGTTTTAAAGAATAATTTCCTTAACAATATAGTACAACAGTCTATAGCATTATGCTGTATTAATTACTATAACACACTTGGAGATGGATTAAAGTCAGGACTGAGGTGTGCTCCAAGTGCTGTTTGAAGACAGGCCCCCCTCTCAGGTGTTTCGGTGTGCTGCGTGGCTCCGCACAAGTGCTGTAGTTGACACTTGAAGGAAGGTCATCAGTGATGACTGTTTAAAGAATGAAAGAGCTCTGTGAGGGGACCACTGTGGGGAGTTGGGGGTGGTGCAGGGTTCTAACTACCCATCTGGTTCCTTCCAGGTCAGATAATCATGCTTAGGATCACTTAATTAACTGGAAGGATTCTGGTTGTTCATGGAGGCAGAGGGCATACTGAAGGGAAAGGGGCAAGGACAGAGACTATCAGTGATCGGGAAATGGCACCACTAGGGGAAAGACTCAGCTTTCCTGTCTGATCGCATTTTAGTGCTCACGTTTCCTGATACAATGCTCTCACTCTTCCCAGAACTAAGACAGCAGAAGCATTCCCATAATCCTCTTGGAATCTTGGACCTCCTTCTCCCCCTTTCGAGCTGCATACAGTCTTCTGAGCTACACACACAATGACTGTGTGTTGAAGTAATTATTTAAAACGGCTGCTGGTCAAGTCAAGTATCTAAGCTGCAGCAGCTCTGCCTAGCTCAGCCGCCAAGTCCCAGGGCCAGGGGCCACGTGCGCACCTCAGCTAGAAATGGCCCGGTATCTAATACTTAAATATTAATCAAAGGCTTTATATGTTTGGTAATGCTCAATAACAATATGCCCATACAACTTGAGGTGTTTCCCAAATAGCTAACCTAAATATAAGTTGTTACCCAGGACTGCTCTCCGTCTCTGCGTGGCTCTTCATCCTCCTACCTCTCTTTCTCACTAGTTCCTCCTCTTCCTTTTCCTCTTCCTCTCCTTACTCCTCTCACCTTAGGTTCTCCTACAACTGTGGGTAAGCATTGCTTCCTCCTACATGTGGTGAGGTGAGGCCTTGTGTGATGGGGCAGGTCAGATGGCGGCTGCAGCCTCGTGTGACGGGGGCGGGTCACATGGAGGCTGCAGCCTTGTGTGATGGGGGCGGGTCA
>NW_021604597.1:3015565-3045425 GCF_004785775.1 Grammomys surdaster
GGGCGGGTCACATGGAGGCTGCAGCCTTGTGTGATGGGGGCGGGTCAGATGGTGGCTGCAGCTTCGTGTGATGGGGGCGGGTCAGATGTCGGGTTTAGTGGTTGAAGATGAAGACGATGCTTTAACTGCTCAGGTTAGAAACAGGAAGAAACGTGAGGCTGCTGATGGTTGAGTCACTGGATTTAGGGTGAAAAGGCGCCCACCATCTTGATGCCTTTGTCCAGTTGTGCTGCGATGACAGAATCCCATAAACGGAGTCATTATATTCTCAGCTCTGGAGGATGCGGAGTCTGTATCAGGGTTTTGAGGTTCGTTGTGGGTCTCCTAGCTCTGCATTCACATGTCAGAGGCAGGAGGATGAGAGATCAAACCCAGTTTACAAGATCTTTAATCCTATGTTTTTAAATTAAATTATATTATTTAAAACATATTTCCCCCTCACATAATATATCTTGATTATGTTCCCTCTACTCCTCCTGGTTCCTCCCCACGTTGTCTCCCTTTCTGATCTACTCTCTTCCTGTCTCACATTAGAGAACAAACAGGCTTCTAAGGGATTATGAGACAATAATATGAGATAAGATAAAATAAAATAGGAGAAAATAAAACCTAACACACCGAAATAGGACAATCTTAACATACAGAAGGAAAGGAGTGGAAGAGAAGACCCCGGAAACAGCGGATGACAAGGCCGACTCGTTTGCACATTCAGGAATCTCATAAAAACACAAAACTGGAAACTATACTCAGAGGACATGTAAGGTAAAAAAGAGGAAAACATGTGTTTAAATGTAAAATTAAAAACCCTGATACATTATGAGACAAAGAACCTCCCAAGGTGCCATTGAGTTTCTCTCTCGGCCATGGGCATTCAGCCTACCCTTAAAGAACCGTTTGTTTCTGCAGTGAGACTCCTTTGAAGAAAGCCAACTTTTCATTTGCAAGGGGTTAATTACCAATTGGAGCTAGCTTTGCGGTTGGGATGAAGGCTTCTCCTTCAGCTCTTGGGCCCCGTCAGGTGCAGCCAGAGCTAGACACTGCGCTTTAATCTTGTTCATGATCATAAAGGAAGGAACAGCTTCCGTGCTCCAAGAAGCCCCCTCCTCTCCATATTACCGTACTGAAGATGGGTGAATTTTGGGGTGGGTGGGTTAAACTCAACATGAATTTTAGAGAAGATAAAAGTATTGAAACCATGATACTTTTGTTTGCTATGCAGGAGTAAGGGTCTTGGGCATGTATCTTTGGGGCTGTTAATTGCAGCCTGAATTCAAAACTCTGGTCCCTCCCATATTTTTGCTGAATTGGCTGAATCAGCTCAGCTGCCTGGTTACCAGAGCTCGTGGGGCTGTGGGAGGCGCAGCATTACGTGGGAAAGTGTGGGTTGATGTGGTTACACCCTTATGTGCTCTGCTCTGAGGGAGCCAGGTGCATGTTGGATGTGCTTTGTGTCTCATGATGAGCAATGAGTATCAAGTATCGTGTAGGGGACGATAGCAGGGCCTCCCGGGTTGGGTCTCAGTTATCTGCCTTTCTTTGTGCTGGTTTCTGGAGGCCAGAGCTGAGGTGTGAGTGTGAGGGAGGCTGTGTGGGAAGAATGTTTGTCTGTAATGAACTGTGTGGTGAAACAATCCCATGCTCAATGGCCTTACAAGTACAGGTACTGGCAGTGTGCACTGGGGACCAGGCTCTCTGCTGCCACACTGCTCCGTTTCTTTCTGGTCATTGTCTCAGTCAGGTGTTCTCAAGCGGGAGCCTTTGTCAGGGTCACCCAGAGGACTTTATTTATTTACTTTTTAATTCTCTCTCTGTCTATCTGTCTCTCACTGTCTGTCTCTCTGTCTCTCTGTCTCTCTGTCTCTCTGTCTCTCTGTCTCTCTCTCTCTCTCTCTCTCTCTCTCTGTGTGTGTGTGTGTGTGTATGTGAACATTCTCCACTGTATTTGAAGGGCTTCAGATTTCAGGGCTAGAGAGATGGCTCAGAGAGAGGTTAGGAGCACTGACTGTTCTTCCAGAGGTCCTGAGTTCGATTCCCACCAGCCACATGGTGGCTCACAACCATCTATAATGAGATCTGATGTCCTCTTCTGGTATGTCTGAAGACAGAGACAGTGTACTCACATATATACCAACAACAACAACAACAACGACAAAATCACAGATTTTAGCGGTCTACATACAGACTTTCCTATTTACTGGGTTGGAATAAGAATCCACAGTTCATCCATCCATCCATCCATCCATCCATCCATCCATCCATCCATTCTTTCTTTCTTGGTATGTGCATGCTTCAGACAAGGTCTCTCTGCACCAGGTAGGCTAGGCTAGCTTGCCACAGAGCCACCAAATCAAGGGTCTGCTTGTCTCTACTTCCCTAGTGTTGAGATTACATGCATGGACCATCATGATACCTTTTTAATGTGGGTTCTGGGGATTGACCTCAGGTCCCCTTAGAGAAAGCCCCAGCCTCTACCTACAGTTACTAAGTGGGTAATGTGGAAGACTGTACATATGATGGGCGAGAAAGGATTCAGTGGTTCAAGATGTCACTGGTAAACACTTAAACCTTCTCCTCAGCCTGAGAATCTGCATTTCTGGATAGTTTCCAGGTGATGTTGCAAGTCCAGCCTATAGGACTACTATAAATCTTGCCCAAGTGTCTACTACTACTACTGGGTGTTCTTAAGACAAGAAGACATTGAACCTGGTAAGCAAGCCAGGAGACAAAATATTATAAAGCTTCTCAGATAGAGTCATGCTGGAGAAGTATAACACGAGGGAAGAGTTTGACCTGTAGTTTGGGAGCAGAAAGGATAGCAGCTGTTAGCTCTTTTTATTACAACTGCCCTCTGCTGTGCTGCAGACAAGGTTATTTCTTCACATTTTGTAATGTGGAGAACTTTCCCATGGTTAACTTGCAATAGGAAGGCATGATGACAAAGTAATCCGTAATTTCCTACCTTCCTGCTACATTGGGAATAGACATCATCGCAGGAAGGAGATGACCACGTAGTAGCCACCAGATGCTGAGCATGGTGGCATTTGCACATATCCCTTTATGTGATTCTCAAACCCTGTGTCTTCTGTATTATCTTTATTTCATGAACAAGGAAAACAAGGTGCTGATTCATAAGAAAACACACCTAGGATCACAACACGTTTAGAAGCTCCCAACATTATGGTAGTTTGTCTTACAATTTTAGTACATTATGATGTTTCAAAAGCAACAGACCTTTGGTAAATGCTGGGTAGAGGCAATGAGCCCCAGGCCCTGGTGAACCCGGGCATCACGAGAGGAAGAAAACTTTGACACTCCAATGTGCTGTGTGGCTAAGCAGGGGCATTTGGTGGATTAGGTATCCCAAGTGCATTTGTGAGATAATGACTTTTTCAACTCACTAAGAATCTATTGGAATGTCAATCCTTTGTTAAGTAGGGGAGAGTAAATTTGCAGAGGCAAGACTTAAACACATACCTCATCCTTATCCCAAACTGCTCTCTTGATTCACCACTGAAAATCCAGAGATTGTTACAAAAACATGGAGTTCTTAAAACTAAATGGCACTTTTTGATTTAAAAGCAAAGTCAAATGTCAGGGTCCAGAATTATGATTATGGATACGTGGGAGTTGTAGATAAAGGAATGAAGACCACAAAGAACAGGTAAATACCAGCAACAATCAGATTGGCTGTTAAAGTTATCTTAGGCCCATTTTAGTGATCGTCTCAGGTAAAGTCTTGGAAAACTTAAAAGACTCTGCAGCTGGAAGACCTAGTGAGTCTTCTGTTTAAAGTGTCTTGTTAACGGTTAACAGATGTTAACTTGTGCTGTCAGCATCAGCAGCGTCATCTTTTCCTCCACTACCGTCACTGTGTGAATCTCAGGGAGGGTGAGATTAGGAATTAGGTGGATATCAGAAGCAGCTAAATGGAACCAAAGAGGAAAGACACACGGTAGAGAGAAGACCATATCAAATCACAGAAGCTTCCTGAAAATCCTGTGTGCCACTTAGAAGGGAAGTATGATTTTATAGAAAAGGCAAACTAGAAAGACTGGAGGTGGGGTAGGGAAAGGAAAGAGTCATTGTGTGAGAAGTACATGGTGAATCCTCATTGTCAGTTCAGAAGGTTAAGTTGAAAATTGGGTCCATATTTGCTAAAATATAAACCGAGGAAAAGACTCTCCTGCTGGGGTATTACTTATGTAGTCAATTCTTGTGGTGATCCTTGAAAAACTTGGTGTGTGTGGGAGAGGACACGGATAGGGCAAGAACAGATGTGCAGGTGACTGCCCAAGAAGGGACAGGTGACAAAAGGCGGGACAGCCATGTAAGTTCCTTTCTAGTTGATTTCCACAACACAGAAGGAAGAAACACCCAGTGAAAGGCTGGACTTCTTGTGGGAGGTTAAAGGGAGCAAAAGATGGACGACTGCCAACTGTCACAAAGCTAGGAAGATAAACAACTGGCCAGATGTTCAGGAGAAGACCTGTGTGACAACCTGAATGCATGCCAGTCATCGAGACGGATGAATAA
Organism: Grammomys surdaster; assembly: GCF_004785775.1. Taxonomy (NCBI): domain Eukaryota; kingdom Metazoa; phylum Chordata; class Mammalia; order Rodentia; family Muridae; genus Grammomys; species Grammomys surdaster. The sequence goes on from NW_021604597.1 coordinate 3,020,099, forward strand.
ACAACAGCCAACTGGGGCAGTTGAGCTCGTGGGTCCTCTGGGTCGTGCTACCAATGAGTGGTACACTAAGCCACTCGAATGATGAAACCCAAAGTGATTCTTGTTTCTGGAGTGTCAATTAGGATTTTGGTAGCAAAACAAATGCCTAGTGAGGAGGAGGAGGAGGAGGAGGAGGAGGAGAGAGAGAGAGAGAGAGAGAGGAGAGAGAGAGCTCTCAGGAGCTAGTTGCCGCCTGAAGCTGATGTTCCGAGCTGTGATTGATAGAGTGGCTCCAGGGTGCTGCCACCGGTGGAACATCCTGTTCCTGTCACTCTGAGAGCTGGAGGCATTAGCAGCCTGGTGATGTTGACTTGGCTTTTCTCTCCTGGAAGGCTGGCCCCTCCAGCCTGTTTCAGCATCCTGGGACTATGCTGCACAGGCTTCTTCGCACCACCCACAGACCTCTGAGCCCTCAACAGCCTCCCAGTTTACTGCTATGCTAAGAGAGTTAACTATGTGAATTTTTTTTCCAGCCAGTAGCAAGTAGCCCTGGACCGTGTGGTTGTCTGTCTCTCTGTCCCTCAGGGAAGTTGCTGGGCAAGCAGTTAGCCTATGCTCTGGCACCCACTGTGCGACTAAGATGGTCTTGGGTCAGTGTCTGCCATCTGTCCTGTGATGGCAGGGCCTCTTCAGCCACCATCCCTGACTCTGGTTGAGTAAAGTTCTTTCTCTTGTCCCAAAAGTTGAATTCAGTCACTGTTTAAGTATAGAAACACATGGGAGAGAGGTGAAAATGAGCTTGCAAGTTAACAGAAACAAAACTTCAGCTCCCAGAAATCAAGACTAGCAGGCGCGTGTGTGCTTCTAGGGTAGGCATTAACTGTGGAAGAAGGCTCTTGGGAATGTGAGCGACCCTGTTGAGGGTTGCTGACATGGACGGGGGAAGCAGGAAGTGGGCCTGAGTGGCAGCAGGAGGAAAGGAGTTAAAGGCTCTTGACCCCAGCAATCTCAGGGATCACTGGTGACAAAGGAAGCCATTGTCCCTTAGAGGTGTTGTAGGAGAGTGAAGCCAGAAGATAGAGCAAGGATGTGCCAGGGTTAGGGCATGGTGACAATAGGAAGTTGACTATTAATAGAGACCTGGGGCATTGGTGGGAGAATTGGTTGAAGGAGGGAGGCCCTCTGCTTTGGGGAATTAAAAAAAATAGCAGAGAACAGGAACTCTAAGAGGCGTGTCCTCCCTCCCCCAATGATAAAAGGGCCATGGAAACTTGTTGAAATAACACCGAGTCCTTGGGAAACATGTCTTGCAGGATGATTGATTAGAAAATATGGCTGACCTGAAAGTACAGCTTAGGGGACAGCTCCTTGTTTGAACTGTTGATATTTCTCTCTCTCTCTCTCTCTCTCTCTCTCTCTCTCTCTCTCTCTCCCTTTTCTCTTTTTGTCTGTCTTTCTGTCTGTCTATGCCTCTCTTTTTCTTCTTTATTTTTCAGCTGAAAATGCTTGACATTTGACATCATTCCTTTGGCTCAACGTACTGTTCCATTTTGCATAACTAGATGTCATCTCAAACCTAGAGCCCGTGCCTGGGCAGGAGCTCCTGCTGTCCCCTTTTTTTCTGATGATACTCCCAGCAGCTGCCTTCCTTGTTTGTGTCCCATGACTCCCACATTACTCCAGAAATTACCATTGGGGTCTTTGGCCACGAGATGGGCTCATTTATTAAGAGTTGGAAAGTTGGAGCGTTGGAGGAGCACAAAATAAGAGCCCTACAAAAAAAGCTCCTCCTGTCTTTTCCATTTTCTTTGGCTGTAGGTTGAAGACATAAACAAGCACATCTTGAGCATTGGTTCTGGACAATGCAGCATTTTTTATGAATAACCATACTACGGTTATAGCAGAACGTGCTAAGAACACTGACAGGCATCTAGCGCTTTGTGAGTTGAGAAGGGGAGAGCTTCGCTGTGCGTGTTGAATTGTAGGAAAGTACAAATTGTACCAAGGGAAGATAAATAATCTAGTCCCTTCATAATAACATAATAAATAAAATATTATTGACACGCCTGCCAAGGCTGCTGATACCTTTTGGGTGTTTCAAGAAAGCCTGATGTGTAAATAACCATGGGCTGGTAGGACCACAGAATTTAGAGCGTTAGCGATGTAAATAAGCTTGGCCTCCAACTCAGCCTCCGCATTTTTGCAAATTTATAAACAGATGTCCAAATAGGTTAAGTCAATTGCTCAAGATCACAGAAGTAGCCAAGGCAGGGGCAAAGGTTAAGTCCCCTTACACACTCTCCCCAAAGTCCTTCTCACATGGGTGGGGTGACATCAGCTATGCCTTGACTACTAAACAACGTATTCCGAAATGAACGTCTTCCAACTCCTATCAGAGTGCCCTCATAGCATCTCTGGACCATTTCCACCTCTTCTGACTGCGCAAACTCTGTGATACTCTCCCGAGAACTTAGATGACCCAGAGGGAGAAAAGCAGAATAATGAGTAGGAGCATGTTGCTTTTATTTTCATGTTAAAAACAATGCTGAGGATGCTTTTTTCTAATAGAAGTTGCGAATAGAATGTGTTTAGCAGAGGTTGTGGGGAGTAAGAGAGATGGGAGATGAGAGAAGTGGATTGTGGGTACAACGTTTCAAGTAGATAGGAGGAACGTTCGGTTCCACTGCACAGCAGAGTGACTGTAGTTAACTCAATGTGGCATACGTTTCAAAGCAGTCAGAAGAGAGGATTTGTAATAATGTTCTTAGAACAAAGGAATGATAAATATTTGAAATCACAGATATGCTAATTACTCGATTATCCCTACACATTGTACATAGGCATCAAAGCATCTTAGTACACCTTCCAAATGTGCACAATTAGTATGTGTCAATCAAAAACAAAGCTATGAAAGTCATCAGAAAGAAAGCATTGCTGGGTTTGGAAGTAAAGATCTAACAGCTTTGGCCTTTCTCTTCCAGACTGTCTGGACTCTAAGGGCCCAGACCACGTTCTCTCCTCTTGGAGATCAATCAAACTTAGCAGTCCTGTGTCTAGACCCAAGATGAGACACCAGCCACTGAGTCTGCTTTTTCCTCAGTGAGGTTTGTTGGTTCTCATGTCTGTCATCCAGACTCTCTTTCCATCTCTCTTCCTTCTTTCTCAGCTTTTCCTCAGAATGCCCAATTTCTCCCTTGCTGTGTTTACTTCTCTTTTAGCTTTGTTTCTCCTTATGGCTCTCTCATAGCCCATATGTATGATGGTCATGACACTACATACTGACTTCCTTTAAAAAATTGAGTTTAAATTAAAATTTTATTTATATATCTATGCATGTGTCCACATATGCACATGATTGCGTGTACATGAAGGAGCCAGAAGACAGCTTGGATGTCATTTCTTAGGAGCACCATTTGCCATGTTTTTGTTGGCCGGACACTCACGAATGTGGTTAGGCTGGCTGGTCCCGGGGATCTATCTGCCAGTCACTCCCTCCTCCCCACTGGAATCACAGGTGTGCAACATCATTCCTGACAGCTTTGTGTGTGTGTGTGTGTGTGTGTGTGTGTGTGTGTGTGTGTGTGTGTCAGATTCTGGGGGTCTGATTTTGTATCTGTATGCTTGCAAGGCAAACACTTTATCAGTTGAGGCATTTCCCCAATTGGTCTTGCTGATTTCATTTCTAAGTCTGTACCAGGCTTCTGGCTCAGTCTGGCCACCTGCCCCAGTTCATTTGCTGTCCTTCCTGCTGCCTTTGAATGGCTCAGTATGCACTGCTGAAGAGCCTGCTCCCTTAGTTAGACAATGGCTTATTGATTTGGTCAAGTGTATCCTATGGATTAATTGTGCTAGACTAGAGTTATCTGTACGGAGCATGGCCACTTGCAATTTCCCTTAAAGTCTGATTTATAAAAGGTATAGTTAAGCTCAGATTCTCTGGTGCCACACTTGCTCCTCCTTCCATGACACCAGCAATGACTATACTGTCCTCTGACTCCCAGGCCATTTGATTATGAAGCATAGGTGGCACTTCTGCCTCTATGCTTTGCACTACAGAAAAGCATTACTCCTCTTTGGCCTAGAAACTGTCATGAGTGTTTCTCTCAGACTCAGCCCATTGTATTGTGCAGAGAATGCCTGGCATAGGAAAAGAGAGTGGACGTAGCTTCAGTTTCACTACTCTGGTAAACCTTTAGGGCTCCTTTGAAAGGTGGAGAACTTAATAAAGCCTGAATGCACAGAACAATTTCTCCTTAAAATTATAGTCTCCACCACCGTCACTATTCCCTGAACCTCTAGCTTGGGTATTCACATATTTCATCTCATATAAGAGTAACAACCCTTTAGGGCAAATATCATTCCCCTTTAAGAGATGAAAAGAGGAACCTCAGGGAGATTATACAACTTCCCTAAGGTCACAGGACTGGTAAGTAGACCTGGATTCTTAGACCCAGAGGTGCGTATTGCCACCTCTGATATCAGTTGTCACTGGTAGACTGAGAAAACAAATGTCCCAACCCCTTCTTCAGCCAGAAGCCATTTCATTTCCAAGTGTGTGTAATCACCTTTGTCCTTGGTGTGCTTGATGCTATTACCACATAGCTGGTGTTTTTTTTTTCTCCCTCCAGATTTTCCTTCCCAAATAAATCATTAATTGCCCTTACTCTGAAGCTATGTCACAGCCTCTGACCCCTGGCATCAGAGTCACCATTAAAATGTCTCTTGGAGTTATTCTCTGGGATACTACAGTCCGGGTTCCTGCAGTGTGGTCTCCCAGGCTGACTTCTCGGTTGCATTTCATTCGGATGATGGATGGCCCTCGGATCTGTCCTTCTACACTCAGGGACTCATTGCTCAGGTTCTTTATCCCCTCCTGACAGCTCAGCTTGCCTTCAGCTGTGGTCCTGGCTTAGGAGTGTTTGCATTCACAGAACATTGGCTACCATTTGCTTCCTTTGAAATTCACCTGGTTCCTCTGCTCTTCCTTTTTCTTACCTCTGACTCCTTGGCAGCTCCCACTAGCCAGTGAGCAGTTAGCATGCCTGTTTGCCCCTGGAATAGCTGCCGCAGCACCCATTTGATGCTTGTTCTCTGTCCGATGAGAAGCAGCTGTCATATCTTGCCACCCATGCTTCCATTCATGTATGCTCTTCTGTGCTTTCTGCAGGGGGTTATGTGCTTACAGGGCACAGTCTTAGGATTTCTAAAATATGTAAATAGACCTTAAGTTTTACTTCTTACCTTTATGTATACAAAGATTAGCCTAACTGCATTCCACTAAATTGATACTAGTTAACCATTGATGAAACTACGTTGACACACCATTATCAGCCCCAGCCCTATAGCCAACACTAGGTCACCCTTGGCATTGTATGTTCAGTGTCTGGACAAATGTGTAATGGCATGTGACTACGAGTTTCACTAAAATCCTCATGCCTTAGGAATTTTTAAAGCCTAGTAAAAGATGTCGGAGCATAAAATAAAGGCAGTTACAATTTTACAAGTGTTGAAATGGCAATAGCAATGCAAGCCTGAAGGAGAGTCAGGAGGAAATAATCACATGCTTTTTAGTGGGGTCTGTGGACAGTTGAGGGATCCAGTAAGACATTTGAATTCTATGTATTTCCAGGGGGTTAGAGAGAAAGTTTGTGAGGACTGTGGGACAGAGGGGAAAGCTGGCTTCCGATGCCTAGGCACATTTGACTGAATATAGAATGGTGTATTGGGGAGGTTAAGAACTAAGAATAGCATCCTACAGACTGGAATTAAACTCTGACTTCTATGACAGACTTGTAATGGGATCTGGGCCATGTAACGCAACTGTGTAAGCCTCAATGTCTTCAGTATCTTCCAACTGGGGAAGATAATAGTGCTTACTCGTTGGGATGCTCTGAGGGTAAGTGGATGCATGTCTTAGGATTTTACTGCTTGTGAACAGATGCCATGACCAAAGCAACTCTTAAAGGACAACATTTAATTGGGACTGGTTTACAGGTTCAGAGGTTCAGCATCAAGGTGAGAGCATGGCGGCATCCAGGCAGGCATGGTGCAGGCAGAGCTGAGACTTCTACATCTTCATCTGAAGGCTGCTAGTGGGAGACTGACCTCCAGGTAGCTAGGATGAGGGTCTTAAGCCCACATCCACAGTGACACATCTACTCCAATAAGGCCATACCTCCTAATAGTGTCACTTTCTGGTCCAAGCATATAGAAACCATCACAATACAAGCCATTTTTCTTGTGCCTGGCTTCTGATTTATAGACCTGGATGTATGCCAGGAGCATGGTGAGACAGAGAGATGGTGGGAGTAGAACTTGAAAGGCAGATTATAAGGCTCATGTGTCACCAAAGTTGGGAGTTTTAACACCATGAAACCATAGTAAGGACTCGTCTCTAGTTAAATGCCATGCAGTCTTTAGGGTGTGTAAGAATTTCTTGAATGCATATTTGTCAATTCTTTATATGTTTTATATTTCTGTTGACTTGTCTTGGGGTTTAGGAAGCCTGGCTTTTCATGAATATACTCTCAGTGGTTCAGACAACAGTTTGGCTTCCATTGATGGTCATGACTTCTGGCTGTATCTCTGTAGAAGAAATACACCTTATGGATGTAGAAATGGGTTTGGAACTCCCTTAAGGTCAAGCTGAGGCAAACTCTGGGCAGGTGACCTGATTGCCAGCCGGAGCTCTTTGTCTCACGCCCACATACTCCTTCAACGCCCAGTGAAAGCCAAGTATGACTTCTGCCTGCTGAGCTTGAAGGTCAGGTGTGAATGAGGTTCATGTGACATTATAGATAAATTTCATTCTGCCTTACCCAATATAGGCTTTATGGACTAAGAGAAAACATGCACACGAGCTTCCAGGTCGGTCCTGGAATCTGACCTCCCGTGGCAGCAACTGAGCATATATCTTTAGGAAGGGAGACCAGATGTCCCTTGTGGATGTGGCTTTCTGCTAAACCGCATGAAGCACTGCATAACAGGCCTCCTTGAGTTCTTCATCCTATGAGGTAGGGTATTCTTCATGTGAGGTCTGACTGCCCACCCATGGATCCTGTAGCTGCAGCTAATACTGTACTTCTTTCCTGTTGGGAAACTCCTTGCCTTTGGATGCTAAGGCTTTTCCTCTGAGCTACTTCACTCGTTCTAGGTCAACATGTTTACTAAGAGAGCCCTGCAGACCAACCTCTTTCCATAAAAAGAGTACTGAACACAGTAATGGAGATAATGAAGGCATTACCTCAGGTGAAGTAACAGAGTCCACTGTATTCTGGATTAGGAGTCCTCGTCCTGGTTTTTAATATATATATATATTTTAAATAGACACAGAGAAGCTACTTTTTCTTTTTTTTTATTATAATTTATTTTTTCTCAAATCGTAGTTCATTCACACAGGGGTTATAAACACAGAAAGGCAGGATGTGGGGAAGGGAATGGCACTGGAATGTGGGTGTTCAGGGGAATACAGATATCTTCAGAACTGGGTATCCGCTGGGTGAAGGTTCAGGGGACAAGTCACTATGACTCTGCCTATGACTCGCTTGTCCTTATCTAAGTTGGTATTGTCTGCCAAGGCTACCTATTTACAAGGTCTATGACTACTCAGGCTTGTAAATTTCCACAGAAGATGCCTGTTTACATTAGCTTATAGCTATCTGTTTCAATGTTTTTCCACTGAGACCCAAGACTTGGTGTTAGTATACATGTATGACAGGCCTATTGCTGATTTTAGGCCTATGGCTGATTTTAGGCCTTCAGTGTGTAAGCAGGGCTGCCCCTGACATCTCCTCCCTTCTCTAAGTATAGAAGGGCTGTGGCAATTCTAATCTTGCGAAGGCGGGGATAGAGGCCTGACCTCCAGTACTTGAAGGGGACCTTGTAATGGCTCCAGTCCCCCTGTCGTTGTCCAGTGAGGCATGAGGGCCATACCCATCCAGATGTCTTTTTCCTGGAGAGGGGATACTTTTGACATCAACCTCTATGCAGTCAGGCTTGTCCCTCAGGGAACCCAGATAGATATTTTTATCTTTTATTGATATTCCCTTGCAGTGCTTAGCCTCGCAACCTAAGCAAGAATTCAGATCGCCTGTCAGAGGGAGTTCTGGGTGGCCCCTCTCTGCTTGGTCTAGGGGCAGAAGTCCCCCCTTTTAGGTTGGGTGGAGATGGGTTTTGGAAATGCCCTGTATAAAGTTACAACCTCATCTTGAGTCTCGTGGTCTTCCATAGCTAACTTATGATAATGTATCTGAGTAGGTTTTGTTACCAAATTATTTATCTGTTGTATCACAGAGTTAGTCTGCCTATTTGATGGCCAGGGACCAGCAGAAAAAATCAAAAAGAACCCAAATAGTGGTCCCAGGATGGGAGGAATTAGGGTTGACAACCTTGGAGAGGCTGAAAACCAATTCTTGTACCAGCATTCATCTGTCTCTCTCTCTGATTTTTCTTAGGGCCTTCACTACCTATTTCATGCTCTCTTTAACCCTCCTTGTCTTGTCTATGTAAAGGCAACCTTCTTCTTTAAGGGCTGTACACATTCAAGAGCTGTACACAGCCTTTTCTATTGTAATAGAGTAAATCAAGTCCAATAAGTATCCTTGCGATTTTAGGAGGTCTCTTCTGACAGCGAAACGAGGGATTTCTTCAGATTAGTGATGTCAATCTCTAGCTGTTTGATGTTCTTGTCAGTGGCTCTTCAAAGGTCTGAGTAGTATAAGTTCGGAGGCCAGCATCTGGATTAGAACTTCTAACAGCAGACATCACGGATGATTCATTTTAACCTGGGATGCTGCCTGAGTTAAAGCTCCTGTGAGTCCCTCTTTCTCTCGGTTTTCTGGGGTTGGGTACAGAGCTGCCGCCTGTGACCTGCTCTATGGTCGGGCCCAGACTGGAAGTCTTAATATGTTCTTAAATCCCCTGAATTAGTCCCTCTTCACTTTTAACTACAAAAGTCTGGAGTACTTTAGTACCCAAGATCTCCTTTTTTGATTTTTAGGTTTTCCTTACCTCTAACATTATTTGAAGAAAACTTGTAGAATTGACTAATGCTCTCCCTCTCCCTCTCTCTCTCCCTCTCTCTCCCTCTCTCTCTCCCCCACCCCACCCCATCTTCTCCAAGTGTTTTGTAGAGGTAAGTGAACACCCCAAACTATGGGATGGTGGGAGCTCTGGGACAATCAGTTGCATCTATGCTGATCAATAGAAAAAGTTCATACACCAATCAGCAATGAAAACACTAAAGGTTGCAGAAGCATTGATTCTGAGCTTCAGGAGGACACAGGCTTTTGCTGGGTCTGTCACCATGGCTGCCTCTGGATGCTGAAGGGTTTGCAGAAATGATACCCCTAGGTGCTCCACACCAACTGCAACAACAAAAGCACAGAGACAGCTGTTTCTACAGCCTTCTAGAGGGATTCGAGACAGCAGGGGGCCTGGAGTGCTGTAGAATTTTCTTCTCTCCATTAATTTTGACAGCTACAAGACTGTCCCAGATGTGTAGCGACCCCACACTGCACTTCCAGCTGACATTTCTTTATTGCTCTCAGGCTGAAGTAACTAGATGCAGCCATTCAGGGAGCATGGGCTCCGTGCCACATGTTTTAAATGAATCATCTCAAATCATAACCAGCTGGGGAGATGTTCCCTTCACTCTTGTTTTGCATACAGGGGCTAAATGATTGACCTAGGACAACTAGGCAGCTGGGTTCCACACCTAGATTGGCAAGGGCTGAGAGAGGTGAGGTTCCTACACCCAGGCTCCCTTGTTAAGTTGCCTCCCCACTGGAAATAGGTCATTATGCTGAGTGACAAGGAAGTTGCTTGGTAACCTAAACCAACTGAAGAGCGTGAACTGTGGCTTGGCAAATGAGTCAGAATAAATTGGTCCTGATGCTGAGCATATGCAGTTCTGGACATCCCCAGAACTCCCGGAATTACTTGAGAGGAAGACGGTTAGGGGAGTACCCAAAAGAGATAAAGTGCTGGAGCTATAGATTGATCAGGATTTGCCTACATACATGTGCAGGCTCAAAATTACACTTGCCCCAAGATTTCTACTACTTACTCCTGCTGCCACTGTGTTATCCCAGCTGCAATCTTCACTGTCCACAGATAGGCCAAGGGGAGCTATGCTTGAGGACCAATCCCAAATGCCAGGGATTTGGGACAGGAACAAACTGACTTTGATGATCGACCTAAGTGTGATTTTTACGTTCAATATCACCATTATTATAGGTTGCTGTGCTGACTGATAACGTTAGATACAATTCCAGTTGGCAGTGGGCTTTAATACTCAGGTGTCTACGGTTAATTCTTGCCATCCCTGTGTGAGTTAAGGAGTCAGTAGGAGTAGAGCTTTAGTCTTCAACCTTGAACTGAATGAGTTACTGAGAAAAGCATACAAACTTCAAACAAGCAGATTTTTTAAAAAAAATTGTCAAACCCAGAAATTGACTTGGTAGAGAAATTGTATTTTTGAAAGCCAAGATAGTAATTACAACATGCAGCCAGGTTTGGAAAAATCTGTTTTTTTTTCGTGTGTGTGGGGGGGGGAGGGGGAGGGGCTTGAAGTAGACATTGGGTGTCTTCATTGATCTTTCTCTACTGATTTATTGAGGCAGGATGTCTCACTGATCCCATAGATTGTCAGTTTGGGCTGTTCTGTCAGGTATGTCTTATCTCTGCGTCTTGAGTGTTGGAAATACAAGTTGCAGTCACACATCTAGATCCCTGGCTGCTGTTTATGTGGGTGCCAGGGATCTAAACCCCAGCCTTTATGTTTGTGTGATCAACACTCTAGCCATTGAGTCTTCTCCCCAGACCAAAGTTTGTGAAGTCTTGACTGAACAGTCTCAGGCAAATCATGAATTCTAATTTTTTACTTGCCAGGTTTTAGAAGATTTCTCTTCTTTGAAATGAAAGACTATATTAATCATAAAACTCCCAGAGTCAAGAACAAACAGCATCATATTTTAGTTGGAACCCTGGGCCGTGCAGACCTTGAAGAGAACAGGTGCTATTTTCATATTCATGATATCCTGTAGGCTGAAAGTAGAGGTGTCTGTTTGAGTTCTAGTTCAGCTTGTAATCAGATAGGTAAGGATGGAGGTGAATCACTGTATCCCTCTGTAGCCCCGTTTCTCATCTACAACACAAGGGGCCTGCTTGGTTCTGTTTCCCAGATCCCTGCTGGCTCTAAAATTCTGCGATTGGCATCTCTCCTTCATTTCAGAATATTCTTGTATGTCCAGTGATGTAAATCAAGTTATCAAATATTTGTTGAACACGTGCTATTTGTTCAGGATCTGAAATCATTTGAAAAGCTGGATCTAGGAGGGGGAAAAGAGGGCTGAGGAAAGGAAAATACTGATGATGATAAATAGACAGGCTCAATGATGAAGAACGTTGGAATGTTCAATGATCTCTAGCGTCTACTTGTTTGTTTAGAGCCATTTTGTGTGGTAATAGTGCGACAACTGGCTGAGGGAGAGCCTCACATGTGATCTACTGGATGGAAACTGAGCTTCAAGGCCCTCAGGATGACAAATACTGCTTGATGATAAAAAGCACTGAGGCGTCAGGGACTAATCTGCTGCTTCAGGAAAAAAAAGTATGACCAGAAAGGAAGTCCCGGTGATTTAACTGATGGTGACAGCTGGAGGCCCTGTAATTGTCCACATAGAAAGTGGAAAAAGAAAAGTTGTCTTTTTTATGGAAAAGATAGTATAAATTGGCATTGCTAGAATCTTCTGGCTTCTGAAGATTCCTGAGAGTGGTTGAGGAGATTGAACACATGCAGTGCTCATACGTGGGGTGTGCTACAACAGCTAAAGCCTCCTTGGCATGCCTCTCCTTTCTGCAGAGGCGCCAGACATGGGGGAGGGGTATTCAAATGTCTCTGGGAATTGATGTAATTGCTACAGGTGACCCAGTGAGAAAGAAGTACGTGGTAAATAGCCCCAGCCACATTTCCTTAAATCAGAACAACTCTGTAATCAGTTGCTCTATAGGTTGGGGCTCTCCGTAATGGAACTGAATCATTTAATTGGTGAAACTCAGGAGCTACTTTGGTGACTGTGATGGCTAATCTTGGTTGTCAACTTGGTTGGATCTGGAGTCAAGTAAATTACAAGCCACTGGGCATGTCTGTGAGGGATGTTCTTGATCACATCATTTGAAGTGGGAAGACTGATCCTATATGTGGATGGTAACTTCTGGTGCCGGACCAGATAAAGGGCATAAGATGGAAACTGCTTTCTGCTTGCCTTCACTCTTGCTGACAAGTCTGCCTGCACTGTGGCTACAACATTCCTTTGTTGAGAATAAAACCACTTTCTTTGGGCTTCCAATGCAGACTGAGGACCAACAGCTTTCCAGGAATCCTCAAGACCTTCACTGCCAGAGATACCGCTGCTGAGACATTCAGCCTCCTGATGTGAGAAGTTAGCAGATTCTCAGCTTATCCAGTGTGAGTCAGCATTGTTGGACTGCCAGAAGCATATTGTGTAAGACAATTTGATAAATCCTCATCACAAACACACAGAGAGAGACACACACACACACACGTGTGTGTGTGTGTATAGGTGTATATATGTACATATACATATACACACAGATACACACACACACACACACACACACACACACACACACACACGCACAATCAGTTCTGTTTCTTTAGAGACCCCTGAGTCTAGCATTAGCCGCTCATTTGGCTGAGTGAAGTTAGGCAAAATTCTGATACTCAGTAGTTTGTCTTTGCTGTGGTGATGACTAGTGTTTGCTGGATACTGTGATCAGGATTCCTGGTACAAAGAATTCTGGGAGATGGAACATTTGCCACTCCACACTATTGCCCGATGGCCATGACTCTTCTATCACTATCTAGGGGTGGCATGCTGTGAGGAACGAAGTAGGGACCCACACAGGAAATCTCATTTAGTTCCTGGTGTTCCTGCCGATCTCTACAACCCTGATAGAGGAAGTGAGGGCTTTGAAGTTCAAGGATCTCATATGGGCCATTCAGCCAAAGAGATGCACTAGAGAAGCCCCAAGAAGTGTGTTCTGCAGTCACTCCAAGAGATGACTCCAAGAACACTCTAGGCTATAGTCTAGGCCTGGAAGTCACTGGAATATCTCTGGTACTGTGACAACTAGTATTCAGGGAGGCAAATCTGGGTATCTGAGGAAGAAGAGAGCATAAGCCTTGAGTATTGTAGGATCCTAAACCCTGTGGTGCTGTGGAACATCTTAAGGAGAGGTATAGGAAGGCCGCAACTTTATTTCTGTCCAGTGATAGACCCAAAAGAGCTCAGACAGTGTGTCTCTAGCAACAAAACTAGTCATAAAACACAGAGTTGCACTGGTGGTTGGCTAGTCCTAGGTGGTTGAGTTTTTTAAATGTAGAAAGAGTAAATCCTGGGAAGAGCTCAGTCTGTCCCCTTGATATAAATTGATTGAGAGCCTTTGACATCTAGGGAGCCATGTTTTTACTTTCTGAAACAAAGAGAAGTTGGTGTTTGGAGTAGGCCCTGCACAGACATTTCTTGACTTGGTAGAGAAGGAGGAAGGAAAGTTGACATGAAGCATTCCTTCTGTCCTGGGATTCATGTCTACTGCTTGATCCTTCACAAGGTGCTCTTGTAGCCCAAAGAGTGTACATTACTTAAAAAAAGTCAACTAAAACTTGAGGTGATTTTCTTCTAGTTTAGTATTGCTCTAGTCATGCATTTCAAAGCACGCTTATTGCTTATTTCAGAGCATCCGTAAAGCCAGAACTCTACAAAGAAGCCAGTGGAAACCATGTCAGGAGTAATGGAGCCTTCTTCCTTTGCTTCTTTTTTTCTTTTCTTTCTGACAGATGTCACAGATACTGTTTCTCTCCTGGGATATGGACCCCAGTAAAACCTATGGCCTGACATACTGGCAGCCTCTCCGAGCCGCAGACGCATGCTTAGAATTCCACAGTCTGCTGTGAGGCCAGCAGAGAAAGCCCCAAGCAAGAAAGGCAGACACTGGGCACTTTTGAACTTATTCTGGGTATTAAAAGAGCTTTAAGTGGGAAGGGGTGTGTGGAGACAGGAGCCAGCGATTTTCAGCTGACTTGGGAGAGTTGCCACAGGAAGCCGTATTCACAACCCACACGTTTTGGAGATGTGCCCTAGGCAGACAGTATCAAGTACTGCCTGGTACACGGTGTTGTTCTGTGCAGGACAGTTCTTTTTAAATGGTAGTGGATGAGGGTTTTTTCGATCTTGTGACAGAAATGTGGGGCGTGTTCAGCCATAGGGGGTTAGCTTCATGTTCTGACAGGCAACCAGGAGCAACGGTAATACACAGTGCTGTTTGTGGGTGGTCTTTTGTACTTCAGATCATTTTCCTGAGGAAAGAGAAATTTCACTTTGTCTAGCGGTTGGGACCTTTACTGTGTTTGACACATAACATGTAGTCAACAAATATTTATTAGATGAGAAAAAAAACCCAACAACATTGAATGACCTCTTGGCTTCTATCTATGTCCAATATTAAAATTAATGTCTCTATCCCCAACACCATTGCTTACAGAGCCCTTAGGAAATTTTATTCTAATTTGCTCTTTCTCTCCCTTTCTACCTAGAAGTTAAAGTAAAAAAATTATGGATTTTGTTGTTGTTTATTTTTGAGACAGGGTTTTGCTATGTCATCAAACTGGCCTTGAGCTTACCGAGTAGCTTGGACTGGCCTCAAACTCATTGTACGCACCTTTTCCCAGCCTCCAAAGTACTGAGATAGCAAGCATGTACCACTAGGCCTCCTGGGGACTGTGCTTTTTTTCTTCTTCAGTGTTTAGTCTCGTTCCTGGCATGTATCAGATGCTCACTGAGCAGGACAACTATATAATTTGTTACTCAAATCAGGACCCTGTGAGGGTACAGGGATGCTGACTAGAGAGAACAGACACCCCCGTGGAGCCTCACACTGGGCCCTGATCAGTAAATGCTTGGGGAATAAATAAGAGAGAGTGAGCTTGCTGAGCCCACAAAGGCATGCTGGTCTAATGCTTTTCCTTATCTGGAGATTAAAAACGGCTCTCTGGGAATTCCACCCCCCTGGGCTCAATTCTATTTGACTAGACATACACGATACATCTAGATTGTCTTTCTTTCATGTGACATTTAATATCTGCATTCTCTGGCTGCTGCTCCTCTGCTAAATTTTCCCCTTTGCAGCCTAACCATTGCCTTTCTTCAGTGTTCCATTTATCTTGGAAGTTTGCTGGCTGCACGTGGTTCTGAGGGGAGGAGGCATCCATGTAACGAGGCTGCCTTAGATACTGTAAGTGTTTGCTTCTAGAAACCACACTCTCCACCCTTGTTGGCCTTGAGGGTCTCTGGAAACAATTATGACCAGGACATAAACTTGGTTATTGGTGCAGCCCTGACCCAGTGGCCTTAATTCTTGTCCACATGCTTTGACATATTTCCATGATCCAACTCTGTGGCCCAGTTCTGGTGACCACACTTCTGATCCAAAATTGGCCTTCCTTTCCATTTAAAAGTGTTCATCTTGTTTTTATTAGTTGTTTCTTTTCTGCCCCAAGGAGGAGATGAGAGCCTATGCGACACCTATGGGAGATATCTAATCTGTAAGGGTTGATGGATGCAGACCCGGAACCCACCTGCCTCCCTACAAGACCGGAGCTAAGTTTGTTGTTAGACCATCTGGAGAGGAGGTCTCCTAGCTGACTTGAGTACGTCCCATGGTTGTGTGCTGTGTTGGGCATTGTGGGACACAACCCCGTGGCCTTGTCTACCACACAGACTGTCGCTCATCTTCTCCTCCTTGTTGCTTTATTCTTGCTGTCTTTTATTAATACCTTTAGTGCATCTCAAAGGATGAAGAGAACGCTTCTTTCTGTTGTTTGTTTTTATGAGAGAGAGTGAAAGAAAGAGAGAGGGAGGGCGAAAGAGAAAGACAAGGAGGGAGCGTGGGGAAGAAAGGGAGAGAGAAAGAGAGGGAGAAGGAGATGGGGAGGGAAAGGAAGAAGAGGAGAGAGAACACTGTTAAGGACCCTAAGCTGCTAATGTTTGTGTTCCCTGTGGTACTTCCTATGGGCTTCCCTGGGCTGAAACCCCATCCATCCACCCATAGACAGATCTATCAGTCACTTCAATAAATAACAGAGATAATAAAATTTTAGCTTCCTGCTCTCCCAGTGGAAAAAGGAGCTCCATATAAATGTACAACATTATTATAAAACTGCTGGAATGCCCTGCAGAGGGAACTGACCTTTTCTAAGTTAAGCCACATTATACCCTTGAGCTAGGTGTTCCATAAATTCTGGAATAAAAGTTAAAAGGCTTTTAAAGGTTAATAATCACAACCATAGGTTTTTTTTTCCCCCTTCAACTTGGATGCTGCTTTTCACCAGCTCGTAATATCAGGTTAGTAGAACAAATCACGTGTTTAGAAAAACATTAGGGAGTCACCTAAACAGCATCCTATTTTTAACCCCAGAGCATAACTCTTTTTCCTGCCTTCTAGCTAACTGGGAGACTGGGCAAGACATGGCATCTCTCTAGGTCCTGCGTTCTCATTTGTCAAAGAACGTTCAGCTGTATTGCCTCTAAACATCCCACAGTTCTAGGGTTTTGCAACCTGACATGAACTCTAAGAAGCCACTGTGGTGTTGGGCTTATTATGCAGGTAGTTGCAATGTTTGCTGTGGTTGTATGTGACTTGGTAGTTACAGAATGATGAACTCCACTTGATGTCTCTCCTGTATGCTGCAGAGAGTAAGTTCCCTTAGCCTTGTTAGTGGGACAAGTAGTTACTAAATTGCAGTGGTTTAGAGCACAGAGGGATGTGGTGGAGGTAGGGCACAGGTGTGACATTGGGTGGATTACTTAGCTACTCACAAAGCTTCATATGTTAAATGGGAACAATAGAAGAATTCGAGGAGCCAATGCAGAAGGCTAGTATGATGTAAATGCATGTCGTGGCTCTTGGCATAGATGTGGTCAGTAAATACTGGCTGTTGTCACTGCTTTCTGATGCCTTGGGCTCAGCAGAGTTGATCTGTAAGGACCCATGCAGTTCTGACTGGCTCTGCCTCTATGGTTTTGTTAAAAAAAAAAAAAATGTGGTCAGTGACCTCCAGGATGTTTGGTTAACTGGAGCTTGGGAAATTAGGCTGAAGTTCACATGGGAGCTCAAAGTCTATGATGATTAAAAATTCCTATTCTAGGCTTATGTAACATGAGCTGCTCTTTGGTTAAGTACACTTCTTGGAAGCATTTATAGTTTTTAAGCTGACACTTATCTGGAAGATGGGGGAACAGAAGTCACTTTACAAAGCTCCCACTTAGGTGCTGGAGCTACTAACCTCTCAGACGCACTGTCCCAGGAGGATTCGTCCTTTAGAGAATTGGAAATGCTTGCATAGGATATAAGGCTGTCTCTGGTACTGGCAGAAAGGGCTGTCTCAGGACTGCGCTTTGCTGACAGCACAGCTTGACCCGAAGGCCTCCGGCCTGAGGATCGATGCTGGATCTGCTTCAGAGAGGCTACACTGGACTCGTGTGGATGGTCCATGTCTGGGTGCCTTGTAGTCTGACAGTATGGGAGCATCAATGCAGACTTTTGTAACTTTCTCAAAGCCAGTGGTGTGCTTCTGATGGTGGCTCAGCCTAGCACCACAGGGCTGCAGCAGGAAGGTAAAAGGCAGGTGGGTAATATGGTGGACAGCCATGGCTGGGCTAGGAAAGCCCCTTAGTAAAAGTAGTCATTGTTTTCCACAGCACATCCTTAAAATGGTGACAAAGTCACCACCTAGTAAGGGACTCTTGCATTCTAAAATTAAAAAGAAAAGTTATTTTTAAATCAATGGAAAACAGTAAATTGTTGAGAAGAACACACTAATTCAAATGCCACCTATATTTAGACAATCAGAAATCCAAATTCATTTGACTATAAACTGTATATAAAAGTATATTGAAGGCTAATAGACTTGGAACTACTTTTTCTAGGTGGAGTACATCCCAAGTGGATACCTGAAACCTGGGGAATGCTTAGTCCCAAAGGTACTGCAAAACTTCCTATGCACATACCTTGTCAGGATTAATTTATAAATTAGACACAGTAAGAGATTAATAATAACAACAATAATGAACAGAACAATTGGCAACACGGTTATATGATTGTGTCATCACTGGACTTAGTCGCTTTATTGAGTACAATAAATGTGGGCCTGAATACAGTTACTAGAATACCTTGACAGTGAAACAATTGTTAAGCAAACCGAGTCATATGATGAACGAAGAGCACAGCCATGCTGACATGTAGGGACATGTTCTCTCAGCTATCAAAGATGGCTACTGACTGTGGATGTTGCATACATACAGTGTAGATACACTGGACGAAGGGTTGGTCCACATCCCAGATGGACCAGAACTAGATGGTGCGACCACTCATCATACTACAGAGAGTGAAACTGAATTCAATAGTTATGAGTTGTTTTGTTTTTGTTTGTGTCTTTTTTTTTTAAACTGGAGTTTTTCGTGTAATATTTTTAAACAGTGGTTGACTCTAAGTAACTGGCACCATGGAGAGTGAAAGTGAGCCTAGTGGTTATCGCTGTAGGTTTGTCTGACTGGGGACGTTCTATTTTAGAAACCCACTCCACTCCATTCCACTTTGTTCTATTTTTCTTGTTGCCCCCACAAAAATACCTGACAAAAGCCACTCAGAGAAGGAAGGGTTTATTCTGGCCTGTAGTCTGGGGGTGCAGTTTGTCATGACGGCTGGAGCTTGAGACTGCTGGTCACTGTATCTATAGTCAGGAAGCAGAGAGAGACAATGATACAGGGACTCTTCACTTTCTTTTGTATGCAGCTGCGGACCCCAGCACATGGGACCACACTACCTGAATTTAAGGTAGGTCTCCCATCTCAGTTAACCCCACCTAGAAAGACTACTCAGAGGTTTGTCTCCCTCCCTGAGAGACAGGGCCAATTTCCTTACGGAAGAATGACCAAATAGTTTTATTTCAAGTTTGGGGGTGGGAGGATCCATTGAGTCCTTGACTTGACCTGGACCTTTCTGTGGTCTTTGGAACTGCTCCAGGAATTTTAGAACAGTGCCATCAGGTAAAAAACAAGCAAACAAACAACAACCAACCAAACAAAAAAAATCCTGAAGAGTGTTGATTAATGATTGAAGATTTACATAAGATTTTAAAATTTGGCTATTCATCTTGAGATTATTCAGAGTACAACTAAAAAAGATATTGAGAAAAAAAAGTATAAAAGTCAAATTAATCACACTTTAGCTCTCAACTCCTACCAGTGATTTTTTTTATTTCTCTAAGAGCCATTGAATGTCATATTCCTGGAGTGACCTGGTATGAAACTTTGCTGTTCCCTATGTGGCAGATGGGGTCCCTACTCTCTTATGGGTTCACCCATTGTAGTGTGTATTGTGTGTGTATGTGCATGTGTGTATTGTGATATGTGCTTGTATGTGTGCATGCATGTGTTTGTGTTCCATGTGTGTGATATGTGCATGTGTGTGTGTATGTGTGATATGTGTATGTATATGTGGGTGCATGTGTGTGTTCCATGTGTGTGATATGTGCAGGTGTGTGTGTATATATATGTGCATGTATGTGTGATATGTGTGTGTATATGTGGGTGCATGTGTGTGTTCCATGTGTGTGACATGTCCATGTGTGTGTCTAGTATATGCATGTGTGTGTATATGGGTGTGTGTACAGGTATGTGTGTGCATATGAATGTGTACGTATGTTTGTATGTGTGTATGGTGTATGTGTGTGCATGTATATGTATGTGTATATATGGATGTCTGTATATGTATGTGTGTGTGTGTATTTGTGTGTATGTGTATATATGAGTATGTGTATAGTATATGGGTATATGTATGGTGTGTGTGTGTGTGTGGTCATGACTGTCTTTGCTGAGGTTTTCAGGCTCCTCTTCTTGCCCTGGAGCTGGCTTCTCTATCTGTGTGTAATGCTAAGTCTGTCATGTTCAGCAACTAACTCAATTTTGAAAAAAAAAAAGTATTCTAGATGGCTTTTGTAGTGTCACATATTAAACATGTCTGTGTTTAATTTACAAGTAGAAATTACATATATTGTTCATAGATTGATCCACACATAGCTAATTAACACACCACTTCACATGATTTCTGGGGTCTTGGTGGCAGAAACACTGACACCCTTAATAGTTTCAAATAATGTGTCATAGTGCACTGAGTGTGTATGTACAAGCATTACGTTGCACTAGGTAACCACTATTCTACTTACTGCTCTCATGTATGGTTCAGCAATGAAGTCTGCAGTGTGTCGCTTGCCTGACATTGACCTTCTGATGCTCACTGACCTCCAGCATGCTAGCTCCTGTGTCCCAATTTGTCAGCATTGTGTCCCCCTGGATAGGCACGTTCTGATCCTGGTTTGCTTAACCATGCCTGACTTCCCACCCTTATTCCACCCTTACCCATGTACACATTATCATGACTCTTGTGTGAGGCCCATACATGTCCCACCTCTCTTTCTAACTCTCCTCTCAGGATATTGCTCTAGAATCATGACAGGCCCTTAGGGTACAAGGTACACCATGAAAAAACACTGAGCTGGAGTTGGAGTGTATACAGACTTCCTATTGGCTAGTTAAACCTATCACCATAAGCCATTGGACCTCTGTAAGTCTGTTTCTTCATCTGTAAAATGGGAATAACAATGGCACTTGCTTGGTCTGCCTTCAACACGATACCCACTGTAGTGATGTCAGACAAGTATGCTCTGTGTTTTGACTTATAGTCAGTCTTTGGCAAAATGTCTGGTCAAACATTTTTTTTCTCATTAAAAGTGATTGGATTAGGGCATGGGAGGCAGGGGATAGTAAGGGATGGAGAACACAAGTCTTTCTCTCTCTCTGATTGTCACCATCTCTTCTTGGAGCATGGGGCCTGGAGCTGGAAGTTCCAGCTTCCCACTGTGCCATGGTCTTTGGGTGACCAGCTCCTCTGTAGCAGCACTTCCCTCCAGCAAGAGAACAAAAAAACCCTCTTATGAACCAGAGTTAAAGATGAGAATAAGAGCTGTCCTTCCTATTGCTTAAGGATTAGAAGATTTCTGTACCACATACTAGGAATTTATATCCCATTAAAACAAAAAAAAATTTTTTTTAATTTTTAGTTTTTTGCAGTGCTGGGAATCAAACCCTAGTCTTTTGCATGCTACGTAGGTACTTACCATTGAACTACAGCCTGAGAGTATTCTTAATAAAAAAGGAAATATCATAATGTGAAATAAAGGTCCAAGGTTATTATTGGCTATTAAGGAAGTGGGCTGCAATGAGATGTCACTATGAACCTCTAAGATGGTTAAAGAGACTTACTGTACTTGTACCAAGTGTTGAAAAAATTTACAGAAATTGGTATCTCCAGACATTCCTTATGGCAATCTAAAATGGAACAACTATTTTGGTAAACAAATTGGTAGTTTCGCAAAATATTAAGCTTATACATTTCATGTAATGTAGCCATTTTTACTTCTAAATGTCTATACAACAAACAAACAAATAAACCTGAGCGCAAGCACATGTCCTCACAAAGACTAGCACATGAATGTTTACCTACTGCTATATGTACAATAGCTCCAAACTAGAAAGAATTCAGCTCTTATCTACAGGAGAACAGGTAGCCATACCAGGTTAGTAATATACAGCAACATAGATGACTTCCAAAGTAATTATGGTATATGAAGGGATACAAACTCTTTCTAGTTATAGTTATACACAGTTCTACACAATGTACACTCTTATTAATAGAAAGTGTATTGGCGATAGAGATATGGGAATGACATGGAGTGATTTCAGAGGAGCAGAAAGTGCTTAGGAATTGTGGATATATCTACCTCATCACCTCTCAGTGTGATGGTTTAATGAAAATATGACTATCAAAATTCTATCAATGCATAACACTTAAATATTGCAATTTTGGTATGTAAATTATAATTCACTAGCATTAAATGAGAGAAATATTAGAATAAATGACCATCAGTATAAGGAAAATCAAAATAAAACACAAGGAAAACAAACTGTGTTGAAAGGCCCCAGTGAGGTAATGCTCAAGAAACTGCAGTAGAGTTGCACCCTGCTCTTGAACGCATGTCATCACTGTTATTTCTGTAGCACTGAGACAAGAGAAATTTCCAGGAAGGGAACCAGGCAGCTTCTAGGGGCTTCAGATGTTAAGTTTTCCTGCTCCACCCAATGGAAAAGTAAAGACAATAACACACCTCACTGGTCAGAGGTCCTTCCCAACCCAGAACCTCAGAGGCTTTTGTTTAGTGCTTGACCATCCCCCAGCCCTTCACTGCAGTCCTCTCTCCAAAATAGTGAGCAAGGGTGCCAGGGCTGGCCTAATGTCTAGACAGCATTCCCTATATTGTTGCCCACGGGGATTCCCTGAGAAGCCCTTGGAATGGGAACATGGTTGGATCTAGTATCTGGCAATTCTCACCCACTTAATCTGTGACAGAGGCCCTCTATGGAGAGGGTCCTTGAGACAGACAACCTCCTGTGGCATGTCCTCTCTTGCCTGTTTCTCATCTCAAACATGCAGTTCAACTAGTGTTGGCAAAGAGTCAGGCGTGATAATACTGACATTCAAATGGAGGTTGGCCTTTTCCCAACAGATTTCCATGGGAACCTTCCATTTCTCACAGGTCTCATAGCATAAGAAGTATGTAGGGAAGGATGACTTTACCTATAACTTTTTTTTTTTTTGCTGATTATAAGTACAATGTATGATCATTTAAGACCATGATTTCAAATAATAATATGGAAACTTTCAAGAAAAAAAATCTGAAATTTAGCCTCCCCCTGTGGTCAATATTTGATCCTTCTCATGCAGATAGAGTATATTCATTCACTTTATTTTTAAACAACACTGAGCACAAATTGCACCACTATTAGTACAGAGTAGTCATTTGTTCACATCTTTAAATATGCTTTGAGAATACTATTTTAAATGGCTATTTCCTAGTCCGTTGCCTGGGAACACATGATTTATTTAACCAGTTCCCTATTGTTTGACTGCTTGCGTCTAAGTTTTGGATATGAAATGTAACCGTAGCCTCGCCAGGGTAGCTGGGACTCTTGTGTACTTTTGGAGGAGTATGCTATGCACTCAGCAGCTTTTGATAAGGTTGGACAGGGACTTCACCATTGAATATCTGCAGTCCCTGTGACTCGGCGGCTTTCCTAGCAGGTGTTCAACAAAAGACACTTAAGATAATATTCATAGTGGCAGTTACGCCTTAACGAGGGCTAGTCTAAACATCAGTCAGCAATCAAATGCACAAATGAACTGCAGTGTAATGGGACAGCAGCACACCGTGGAACAATGAGAATTAACTACCCTCAGCGATAAGCCACTCCATGGATGACTCACATAAGCATAAGCTGAATGAAGAAAGACAGGTACAGAGAATCTAATACAGAACCAAGAACCATTGATTTAGACAATGGTGGTTTCCCCTTAGCAGAGGGCAGAGGGGTGCTCTGGGGACTTATTCTTCATTTTTAACTGAAAAATATGCTTTGACAATTTCATACATATGTATAATTTATTCAGGTCATTTCCACCCCCAGACCTGTCCCCCACTTCTCCACGTCTCCCTAATATTTTCCTTTGTGCCTCTTCACTTGATTTGATAAACCACTAAGTCCAGTTAGTGTAGTGCAGGAGCACTAGCAACCTGTCCGCAGCCACAGCCGTGAAGAAGAGTGATTTCCTGTCGTATGGACATTCATCAGTAGCTCCTTGCTATGGGAGCCCCTCCTCAGTCCATGCTAGGATGTCCACTGGCTTGTTCTTGTGTGTGTTTCTTACAGGTAATCACAGCCACTCTGAGTTCACATGTATAAAGGCTGTGTCATGTTGAGATGACAGCATTTTGCAGCCTTTTACCAAATCTCTGGCCCTTACAATCTCTGGTCCTCCTTTTTGTTATGTTCTCTAAGCCTTGTAGTGGTTGATGTTGATTTTTAGAATGTAGGAAGACAAGAGAGAAGACTGCTGCATGGAAGAACCTCAGAGACCTTTGGGGGGTCTTGCCAAGATTGTGTATTTGAGCGTTGAGCAATATGGGCTGATGAGGAAACTACCTGAGTCAGAGAAGAACAAAGGATGGAAGAGGATGATAACTGTTATATACACAGTTCCTGTCTACTCTCTGGACCTGAGAAACCCAAGATACTCAGGGCACAGAGTCGAATACTTGAAAAAGCTATCATTGCTAATAGAATAATACTAGTATGAAGAGTGAGCCCTGCTCTGGTCCTAACAAATGTTGAAGACAAGAACCCTAGAGATAAATATTTACTTTTATAAGTTACACAATTGTGCTAGAATAATATAAAAAATATTTACAGAATACAAAGAACAATGCTGAAATTCTCAATGTGCAGCACCATCATTATAGAGCAAAGCTAAACAGACCTGTCGGCCAGGTCACCTGGAGAGTGTTTCCTGGGTATTGGTAGGTGATTTGTTCCTGCATCTCTCATAGGAGAGAGAGAGAGAGAGAGAGAGAGAGAGAGAGAGAGCGCGAGAGAGAGCTATTTAATCCCAGAAGGGGGTAGTACAAACAGGAGGATCTCTGTGAATTTGAGCCAGCCTGATCTACATAGTGAGTTCCAGGACATTCAGGACTATACAGAGAGACCATGTCTCAAAAAACTAAAAAGGTGGTGGGGTGGGAGATAGCAGGGGGGAATGCTTAAGTCTCTTGCATAAAATAGTATAGTATTTGTATATGATTTTTTTTGGAGGCACTTCTGTATAGATTAAATTAAAGTATTTACCCAAATAATTAATTTACTGTACTGTTCAGGGAGTAATTGCAAAAGAAGTCTTACATATTTAGTCCAGACACAAATTTCTCCTCTAAGTGTTTTCAATTTTCAGTTAGTTTTATCTATAGAAGGAAAAACCTTTAGAAACAGGAGTTGACTGTTATTTCAGGAAATGTCTGTTTTAAATGTTGGTAAATTAGTGATCTTTTCAGAAATTGAGGAGTTAAGACAACTTATGATGCACTTACTCAGAAGAAAATGTAAAAGGACTCTTTCATGCAGAAGAGATTGATGATGAGAGCCCTTCGTGCAGAGGGGAATGGTGAGAGTCTGTGCAGAGAGGAAAGATGGGAGTCTGTGCAGAGAGGAATGATCGGAGCCTGTGCAGAGAGGAATGATGGGAGTCTTTGCAGAGAGGAAAGATGGGAGTCTGTGCAGAGAGGAATGATGGGAGTCTGTGCAGAGAGGAATGATGGGAGTCT
>NW_021604597.1:3045435-3112889 GCF_004785775.1 Grammomys surdaster
TAACTTAATCCAAAAGATTAAAGAGCTCCAAATGTTTGTAAAGACAAATATGTAAGATTTTTAGTTTTCATTAAAATCTCTATAAAAGATCATTTGTCATTTAAATAATCAAATAATAATAATAAAATATGGAGTTTATTGAGGATCTAAGATTAAAATATGACAACAAATTAAAATAAAAGTGAACAAAGAAATTAATAAATATAAGAATGAAAATAAAGAAAGTAAAAGTCAAAAACAATAGAGAAAACAATGAAACTGAAGGACCTCTTTGAAACAGTCAACTAGACTTGTGAACTTATAGTCAGACTTATCTAGAAAAAAAAAATGAAAGGCACAAATTACCAGTCTCAAGAATGGCGAAGGTTGTATCAGTAGAAACAGTAAAAGGACACTAATATTATGAAAAACTTGATAAATTTGACAGCTTAGTTAAAACAGAACCCAAAGAGGTAGATATCCTAGATAGTTGCCTGCATATCTATTAAAATAATGAACTTGTAGCTTACAAGTCTTCTTGTGAGGACAGTTGTAGGTTTAAATGGTTTCAGTGGGGTTTTAAAAAAATATTTAAAAACCCCAAATATAAATTTTCTACGAATTCTTCTGGAATACTACAGTGAAGGTACACCAACTCAGTTAACGAGACTAGCATTGTCTAGAGACTAAATGAGAGACACTATCCTAAGAAAAATGAAGCTATAGACCATATCACTCATGGATACAGGTGCAAAAATATTGGAATCAAATTTTAGAACTCTGGAGCTGGAGAGATGGCTCAGGGGCTAAGAACACTTCCAGAGGTTCTGAGTTTTACAGCCATCTGTAATGGGATCCAGTGCTCTCTTCTGGTCTGTCTGAAGACAGCTACAGTGTACTCATGTACATTAAATAAATCATATATATTCATATATATATATATATATTAGAAATCTAACCCAAAAATGTCTAAAGTGAATCATTATCACAGCTAAGCAGTCTTTACCCCAAGTATACTGGTTTAATATCCAATAATCAATCGATGTTACTAAGTATTTTAATAAACCAGAAAGGAAAAACCATATTCTCCCCACAAATATAGAAAAAGTTTCATCTAATCCAGCATTCCATTTGGAAAAAAAATCAGCTCTTCAGTAAGTTAGTATTACAATGATTCTATTGTTAGCACACCAAGTTAATTTAAAATGGATTACAGATTGTGGTGCTTTGAATAGGAATGGCTCCCATTGACTCATGCATTTGAATATTAGCTATACGAAGTAGCACTATTAGGCACTGTGGCCTTGTTGGAGTAGGTGTGGCCTTGCTAGAGGAAGTATGTCACTGGGGAGGTAGACTTGGAAACCTCCTATGCTTAAACTATGCCAAGTGTGATATACAGTCTCAGCTCTGTATCTACCTGCATGCTGCCAGGCTTCCCACCATGATGATAATGGGCTAAACCTATGAAACTGGAAGCCAGCTTCAATTAAATGTTTGACTTTATAAGAATTGTCTTGGTCATGGTGTCTCCTCATAGCAATAAACCCCTAAGATCACGGCTCTCTGTAAGCCACAGAGGGAGGCCCTAGGACACAGTGACTCTGCATACAGCTTGGTCTCCAGATTTCACAACTGTGAGATGAGATCCTTTAAGGCACTCTGTCCATGGTAAGTGAGGAGGATTAAGCCAGAAAGGAACCTGTATGTGGAGGATAAGAGACAGGGTAAAATTTCTGTGCCGAAGAGCAGAAACTCCTGCAGTGGACAGAGACGACTGAGTTGAAACCACAGCTTTGAGATACATCTAATATATCTTGATGCTAATTGCTGAGCTTTTGACTCATTATCTTCAAGAACATCCTGAGACTAGGTTAAATAAATAATGCTGCTATTCCATCCCTCCACCATCCATCCTTACTTCCATCCATCCATCCTTCTCTTCCTCCCTCCATCCATCCCTCTATCCACCCATTCTTTTTCTACTTGGCCAATATTTATCGAATATCTTCATTGATTAGGAATTATACTAATTGGTGGGAGTTTAAGCTTCAAGTCTCAAGGATACAGAGAAAAGAAATTTTGCAATAGGAGGAGAGGTGTGGAAACACACCCAGATCTGATAGTAAGCAAATCGCTCCCCACTTCCTAGAAGTGATGTCTACATGAAGATATAAAGATGAGTAGAAGGAGAAGGAGAATGATTCAGTTCACTAGATGAGGGGATAATGGCAGTGCAGTTGCTTGGTGTATGAGTCAGTTCAGAAAGGCTTTGTTACTTGGAGACATGAAGCAGAAGGTAGTGTGGCTGAGGCCGAGAAAGTCATGTCCCGAATGTGAGGGTGGGCTAATGGTAGACAGTATATGATGGGCTGTTACTGGATGGGGGGTAAAGATTTGGCAATCACTGGCAAAGCATGTTTACTCAATGGGCAGATCTGCAGAGATCTTCAAAGCTGGTTAAGGTAAGCCGGCAGTGAGCCAGAAGATGTAGCAATGAGGTTGCCAAAGGAACGTCAAGATCCAAGAGCAAGGGCATCACTGCCAGTGGAAAAGGGGCTGAAAAACAAGAGCATAACGGAAAAACAGTGTCTACTCAGCAACTTTGGCAAGGTCATCGACCTCAGTGAAATCAGAGGCTTTCTGGTGGTTCAAGTGTAGGAGAGGTGTGAAGGAGTGATGTCAACAACTTCCCAAAGGGCTTTGGCAGTGGTAGCAAGGTAGACATTGACCTGGAGTTTTGTATGGGAGCCCATTTTAAGATGGAAGCAAAGATAGCCTATTTGGATATGGTAAACTGGAGGACAAAAGCATTCCTTTATGGGTGGATTGGTTGGGGTTCTGAGGAGAGTGATGGAAAGTGTGGCCCACTCAAATGTGACATGGTGGCAGCAGTTGACCTCTAGGCTAGACTGTGAGAGTAGACTCCTTCCTCTTCCACCTTTTGGCTGTGACCTTTCGCAAGTACTGAACCTCTCTAAGCCTTGGTGTCTTCCTCTGCAGGACATTTTCCCCCACATGACATACTCCTATTCATCTCTGTTTTCTAGACTGTATTCACCACGTGGAGAACCTACAGCCTAGACCGGCAACAGGGTACATCTACAGGAAACCCAGCTCGTCTGGGGTGTGACTCAGGAAACCACAGCTATGTGTCTCCGGGAAAGCCCAGCCTCCCTTTCTCTGAAGGCAGAGCTGTGGTTTGGGGACAGGCAGCTGAGCTGCTGGAGCATTGCACTCAACATCTGAGATTCTTCGGTAGTGAGCATCACTACAATATCTGATGGGTTGTGAGGAGAGTGGAGGGAGGAAAGGCAATTCCTCACTTTCCCATTCTTTCTTTGGTCACCTACTTCCTTCCAGTGGGTGTGGCTGTCTTCCAGTGGGCTTTTCCTCATCGGAATTTGTTAAATTAAATTTGGCCCAAGGAGAGCCTTAAAGCAGGCATCTGAGCCATAACTGAATTGGGAAACTAACTGAAAACTTCACTTAAAACGAATCACTGGCTGAACCTCAACCGCTTACAACACGGGAACTTCTGTGAACTGCAGGTGGTTTACTCTTCAAACTTTATTCCAATGTGGCAAGTGTCAGGCTGCAAGTGGACACAGGGAGGGCAGACAGGTAACAAACCTATTGAACAAATAAGATAGTTAAACCTCTGTAGGAATCATTTTCTCAATAGATTTGTATAAAATTCAGCTTCATAGACTTATGTATCTTTCAGTATAATTTTAAGCCAGTAGCTATGCATGAGAAATGTATATTTTTGATTGAAAAGCTCAATACAATATTTAAACAAAAAGACTCTGTAACAATCTTGAATTACGTTTCCATACGATAATAGGAAGTCTGAATCAGGCAGGGTTCTGAAAAGAAAGTCCCACTAGCACATGGGCCGTGTGCCCTGCTTGCTGTTAGGCTAAGAGAAGAGCCACAGCACTTTAGATATGACTTTGTGGGAGATTAGGAAGCTGTGCTGGGGGGGCTTTACACTTAACCATCTAGGATATTATTTATATGCAGATATGCAGGCCACTCACGATATTGTTCTTTTTTAAGGAGTCGATTAGAAGGCTTGAGTTGATGTGAACTACATTGTAACTTTTCCCAAGACTCAAAGGAATCAGGTTCTCGTTTATGAAGATTTTTATGCAGATGGATTAGTTTCAGCATAGTCTCTGATGATAAGAATGCCAGACGGTAAGAAGAGCTATACAACTCCAGGCTGTCCTTGAGTGCCACGCCCACAAAGCCTGAAGAGACTCTGGTCTCAGCCTCTTCATCCCCAAGTATGCCATGTTCCTTTTGTAGAGGAGATAGTATAGAAAATGCTGCTCCAGTCAAAGACTTTCTGGAGGGTACTGGAGCTCTAGCTTGATGATCACTTCGTCTTGCAAAATAACTTGAACAAGAAGTGGAAAATGATCCCCATTAAGATTAGGTTTAGTCAAGTTTTTTTTTTTTTTTGACAGTTGAGGTAGCCCAAGTCTATGCGTTTTTTTTTTCCCCTTCTTTTTCCTTGAATAGTTGAATGGTAGCTGTGGAATTGTAGGAAGTGTCCCACAAAGGATTTCCTCTGGTCATTGTTTTTCTCTCAGGGTTTGTTTTTTTTTTTTTTAAATGTGTTTGGTACTGAACAAGAATCCTTCTCTTTGGGTTCGTCAATGCAGAGTTTAAAAGGCCAGGGCAGGATGGAAGTCACAGCCTTGCTTCCTTCCATGCATGGGGCCTCATGCTTCACAGCTTGTCTCTTTAAATATTGGGAAGGAACAGAGTTCTCTGCCTTCCTTCCCTCTGTTTCATTCTTGGACATCTGAGTGAACAGTGCTTTCCTCAGCTCTGTACAAGGAACACTGTATGGAGCAACCACCACGTAAGCTTTAGCTTTGCAGGGTGCACTGATTCATGCAGGCTTGCCCTCTTTTCAAAGCTGTCTCACCCCCAGCGACAGCTCATGGGCCCAGGGTCTATCTGTCTGTAGGGGGTGTTCTCAGAAGTCTCCAGAGACAGAACTCACAGGAGATACCAATCTCACAGGAGGTATGAAAATGTCTTTGCCTTTGAGGAGGTGGTTCACAGGATTATGGAGGACTGAAAGTCTAAATCACACAGGCCAGGCTGGCAGGATGAATGCTCAGGCAGAGCAGACATTGTAGAGCAGGGTGGAGGGCCCAGTGAATTCTCTCTATTCAACAGTCTTTACTCTCTTTAAGATATCAACTGTCTGATGAAGTCTGCCAGCAGGAGGAGGACCATCTCTTTTAGTCATAGTAAACCAATTCCTAAGGAACTGTCATCCCAAATGTTGTAGAGTCTTGTTTGACAAGGTAACTGAGTAGCAACGGCCTAGCAGACTTGATATAAAATTAGCCAGCACTGTGGGGTGCAAGATCCAGGTTGTCATATATACTTGTTAGTGTTCAGAGAGTAGTCACACAGACACAGACACAGACACACACACACACACACACACACAAATACATGCACAGACACGCGCACACATGCACAGATATAGATACAAAGACACACACAGACATAGGCACATACCCATATGCACTGACACAGAAGCAAATACACGCACACACACATATACATAGATACAAAGACACACAGACATAGGCACACATACAGACATAGGCACACACATATATAGGCTGACACAGACATGCAGATATAGACACACAGACACAGAGACACACATGCACATAGACAGATACACAAAAAGAAAAACAGACACATAAACATGTACACACAGACATGCACACACAGACAGACAGACACTGAAAACCAGACACACAAACATGAACACACACACACACACACACACACACACACACACACACACACGGAATCCTGTCCATAGAAAGAAAGGAAATGCAAGCCAAGCTTTGGATAAAGACATTTTTCTTTTCTTTTCTGCCCTGGGAAATCAATGGGGGAAAAGACATGGTACCTGGACTTCAATGACTCCTTTGGACAGACTCTACTGCAAACCTTTAAATGCTGACGTTAGCCAGCTGCTGACTTCCTGCATTCCTGCATTTGTGTAGGGATGGGAAGGGGCAACGAAGTAACGTGTCTAGATGAAGTCTACAAAAACACGTGTGTAGATGAAATCTACATGTACACACAGGGGAGGCAGCACAAGATGTCAAGGTGGAATCCTCGTTTGCTGTGTTCAGTTACTTTATCTAGAAAAGAAGAAGTAAACAAGAAGACCTACACTTAATAGGCTGTGAGCATTAAATGTGGTAGGACTTATATAGTGATGATTAGCATTGTCATCAGAACAGTGCGTCTCAGCTGTGCCTTTGCATACGTCATGCATGTTTATTAATCTTCAAGAGGCAACCTGTACTTATGGCAAATAAATTAAAAGCAGGAATCCTATATCAAAACCCTATGAAGGTACCATGCACAGTCCATACCAGCTACTGCCTTTAAGAACATTTATTTTCAATGGTACTTCATTAGTGGAACGTCATTGGATAGAATCCAGGCTGTATTTTGGTTTAAATTAAATTAGAACATTTTAATGTGTTACAGAAGATGCTGGCCTGACACTGCAGTCAGTTCAGCATAATGGGTTTCTGAAAATCAGCTACAGCAGGATGCTTTCTGCTGGGGAGAGGAGCGGCATAGGAGGTCTCTACTTTCCAGAGTTCAAGGAGGCTCGCCTGCTGGCACTTGAGGCTCAGGTGCACGTCAACCTGCTGGAATGAGAGCCTTAGCACAGTAATGAGAGCCAGTGGGATCGTGCGTGATGGGCTGCCTCCTCTTGATAAATGCCTGCACAGATGCTGCAGCTTCATGCTCAATTAATCTCAGCTGAATTGATCAACCAGTTATAAAGAAAGCCATTAGCAATAAGGCAAAACTTCCCCAAGAGCTTTCATGGAAGGAGAGGAGAGGAAAATTTTTTTTTTTTTTTTTTAGAAACTAAGATGATAAACTGAATTTGAAAAGAACGAAGCACTACTGCTGGGCTGACTCAACGCTAAGAGGGCGACATAACAAAACCATTTCTTTTTGTCCCCCTATTTATCTTGGGAATCATTAAAAGAAAAGTTCTTAAAGAAGCAGATTCTGACAAAGCTTAGCCTATTCTTGAGTTGGCATTGGGAAACTTCTCGCTCTTGTATCTATCTGATGGCACAGTAGGATGGTAAGATCAATTTTCTGTGACTTCAGCATTTATTCATAATTATCATTGGTGTGTGAGAGTACATGACGTATGTTTGGTCACCTTTGCTATGGCGCATATATGGAAATCAGAAGACGACTTTGTGGAGTTGGTTTCTTTCCACTGTTACATGGGTTTGGGGATCAAACTCATTATTAAACTTGGGCTATTACCCAATGAGCCATTTCACTGCCCCATTGCTATTTTATGGGTAAAGAAATGGAAAAGAATTGAAATAGTTGGGCCAGGATTCCCATGGCTGAGCTGTGCTCTTGGCCTCTGCCCTTTGTGTTCTGTGCTGCTTAGATCTCGGTCCTGACCTTGCCCTCAGGATCAGGTGCTCTGTGCTGAATTTCCAAAACCTTACTTCATATTGAAAATACTACGTTATAGTTACATTCCTTAAAAGATAACTGTAGCGAGATGTTTATTCTGTTACATTGTATTCGCAGTGGAGCTCCGTGATTAGGCAGTAGAAGAGGAGATGGAGCTGGAAGAAGAAGAGAGGGAGAGGAGGGGAGAAGAAGAGGAAGGGGAGGAGAAGGAGGCTATCAGCCATGGAGAACCACGGATGGGTCAAAAGCTGTTCTGGGTAGCAACTTCTATCAAAAGGTTAGATATTGGTAACAACTCTAATTGTGTGGGCATCTTGTTAATTGAGCATTTCTAAATATATAAATCCTTCGGATAATCATTAAGCTTTAAGAGTCTCATTTCTACTGGGTATTGAGAGGATGGCAGATATTGTCTGGGGTTCAGCTGAGCTTTGTGGATGCAGCGTGGTGGATTAGCAGAGCCATCCCCCACTCTGGTGTCTCCTGGGTGCCAGGGCCTGCGCATCTAGCTAGCCAGAGCCTCAGTCAGAGCTAAGGGGCAGCAGGAACATGGTGGCTGCCTGGGAATAAGCCAGACTGTGTGCCGTTTTCTAAAAATCACCCCTACAGATAACTCTGGTAGAGTTCATTCATTTTAGAATACAAAAAGCATTAGTAGGCAATACTGAGAAGCAATCAGAAGACATGCTAATTATCTTTACTTCTTTGCTTACAGTAATGCTTTCTAACACTGTGTGTCCTTTTTAGCTTTATTTTTCCATGATGCCTTTCCTTTTGAGCAATAATAAACCCATATGAGACAGACTGTTTTATAATAAACTCATATGAGACATACTGTTTCATAATTTTTAACCCAACAGTGAAGTGTAAATGTCTTTCCATTTACACAGGTTTATTTCTACCACATTACCTTCTAGTTCTTAAAAGGCTGTCTACCATATCCGTATGCTACAATCTACTCAAAGAATCCTTCGCAGGGGACAGTTGTTTCCAAATTTAAAAATGAGAAAGAGGACTACCATGCAAATCACTGATGAAAGTGTGGAGTATTGTAAATCTTCTCAATGTACATTTGTTTTAAAACAGCATGTTGTATGTGAAAAATGAATTTAATTTTTATATGACTAACATAAAAATGAAGAGAAGCAGGAGTACCTTGGAATTTAACTTATATGCATACTAAAGTATTTAAATTAGTTAAATTACTGTTAGTATTAGTTCTCACTAATTCCTATTGATTCAAAGTATTTGTTTAAAGAATACTACTACTCATCCTTTCCTGATACTTAACCCATTAAGGACGTGATCAAATCTGTACAATGATAATGTACAGATAAATATAAAGGAGACAATATTCTCCTAGACATTCTCATCAGGCTTCTCCGTAACTTCTAGTCAAGATGCCAGGGGTCAGTGACTCCAGTCCTTATGGGCATCGGCTTCTGTGCCCGTGTTACTTCATGTTTAGGATGACACTGTGCTTCCATCCTTCTGGGGGCATAAGGGTTCATTGATGTTTTTATGCCGTCTTTCCTCAGTAACCTACATGGCTTTTCCCCCATCTGGAATTTCCTCTCTAAATCTGTTTGCACATGATTTGAGATTTAGCTATCTATCGGAGGTTGTTCGGACACCTGAAAACCTTTTGGCCTTAAGGATTAGCAGTAGGAAACTAAATCACAGCGGAAGGCTACTGAGCTTCAAGTATTAAGTTTCCCAGCCACCTTGTCTTCTTTTGTGGTGCGATATGGTTCCTTGTCCCCTGTCTTGGTTGACAGTGGAAAGGAAAATCCCCCATCAAGAACAAAGGATGTTTCTATCTGGTGCAAGTCCCCTGTGGGTGGCAGCTAATCCCCTCTCTATGAGCATGCCTGTAGTGTTGACACCCACTCAGGGGAGGCTGAGGCAGGAGAATGTTTGGCTTAAAGTGAGCTAGGACTAAATAGTGAGTTTGAGGCTCTCCTGAACCACACGATGAGAACCTGTTTCACAAATAAAGATGTAGGGGGGTTGGTCTGGAAGTGCTATACATTCAAATGCTAAATACAGGCCCCCAGGATCTGGTTCCCCTCTACAAAGAGATCCTCATGTACACCAAATGATGCTATGTAAGCTTTGCCTAGCAAGTTATCCCTAAAGTTGCCTACTGCCGGGGCAGGATGGAAGAGAGAGGGTGGAGCAAAGTTTCCCAGTCTTGGGGTCTGAGGTAGGGTTGGGAGAAGCCTGAAGAGAAAGAAAGAAGTTGCTATTGTGAGTGTGTGGGTGGCCATGTGGGCTGGCCTGATGGAGTAGGAGTGGCCCAGGCAGAACACAGTGATATCTCTGGGATCACCACAGGGAAGCAGATGAAATAGCATCTGCCCAGCTCTCGCGCTTTTAAGCGTACTATAAATCTAAAGTTTTTTTGTGTCACTCTTGTGAGACTGACAACTGTCCATCAAATAGTTTTCCACTCCTCTAAATTTGTGTTTTCCTGTGTTTCACTCAATTTCCACTTTTGTCCGGTGGAAGTGACTCTGCCCAGTAATTACAATCCCAGATCCACAATGTCCTTTAATAAGCTATGAGATAGAACCCAGGACATTGACCACAGTTAAAACCCAAGACTATTCAGTGCCATGAACATTGAATAGATTCTGATACTTCTAAATTTTGTGCTAATTATACCTTACTTCTTTATTTTAAAAATTAAAGAAGCTTGTTTTAAAAACAAACAAACAACAACAAAAAAAGATATTCCATGAGCTCTAGTGAAATAAAAGTGACAAAATTCTGAATCTAAGAAAACGAGTCCCTGTTCGTGGGAACTATAAGTAATTTGCTTTGACTAAGACTTAATCTGGCTATAGGCTCTGGAAGGTCAGACGAAAAGTAAGCAAGACGTCACACCACGATTCTCACTGAAGGAGGCAGATCTGACTGGCCACAGAGAGGATTTTTACAGGCCTGCACTAAGCTCTGAGTCTGCAGTCCGCCTATATCCCTTCATGGAAGAATGATCCAAATCAAATTACCAGCCCTCTGCATCATGGTTCAGAAGGCTCCCTATCGACAGATGGAGTCCATAGGAACCCTTCTTCAAGGCTGCTATGAGGGTTAAATGGGAAGCTTGTCAGGGTGTATATTGTCTGAGTAGTAGTTGAAATTAACGTCGTTCTTTGGTCAGGGGCATGGTTCAGTAAGGAGTGAGGCATTTGCACTAGGCCCTACTATATAGTCTTCATTGGGCCTTGCCCTAGTCACACTTATCAATGACCCCCGCAGTTCTCAATGGGATTGCGTTGTTTCCCATACCACCCATAGGGTAATGGTCATATGACTTAATTTGGCTGTGACTGGCATGTAGACAGAAGTGACTGTGGCTTTTACCTCCTTTGCATTGCTATCATTATAAGAATGCAGACCCTTGGCTTCTGGCCTGAGGAAAATGCCAGATAGAGAAAAAGAATCATTTTTACTCTGGAGCTGAGAGTCCAGATGAGCGTTATCAGCTGAGATCTCAGTGTAGGAGATGTGTCAAAAACAGAGCTTCCCAGAGCTGTCCCATTTTCGGGGATAATTAGTTATATACCATGACTGTGACAATAACCGTCTGATATGGTGGCCTTCTATGAGCAAGCATGAGAAGATATTTGTGTAACTACTAAGAATTAAAGTTTAAGAAGCAGACAGAGAGTGTGCTTATGTGTAATCTTAGGACTCAGAGGCTAAAGCAGGAAGATTACTGGGGGCAGCCTAGGCTGCTACATAACACCAGGCTGGCCAAGGTACAAAGTGAGACCCTGTCTCAAAGGGAAAAAAAAAAGGGTATGATAAGAATAATATAAATTCTGTTTTTGTTAAATAATACAAATCTCTCGCTTGATTTTATTGAGATAAAGAATATGCTTGTACATTTGAAAGGATAGTATTCACATCCTTCAAAGTATGAACTTAAGAAGTATACACACTAATCAAGGTGGTATTTTCTGTGTCATGTAGACACCAAACTCTGGGTTGATCATTTTATAACTGTTGGTCCTCTGTTAGAAGAATACGGTGTCTCACTTGATACGAATTCAAAGATGTTCCAAGCCACAGAATTATATCTACCCTGGACTGTGGGTTGGGCTGAGACAGGCAGGTCACAGGAGGAATGCTGGCCTGGAAGGTGACATCCACAGATTGAATGACAGTTAACAGTCCACACTGAAGATCTGAGTTAAAGGAAGCTGGGACTCATTCTGTCTGGAAGTCAGGCCCAAATCAACTATTCCAGGCAGAGCGAGCACATGGTCACAGTCCTTGAGGGGCTGGACAGAGGTGGATTGCCATTGTTTATGGCTTTGCATAACTTGTCTTCACAGAGAGTCACATTCTGTCACCTACACAAATGCAAATCTCCAGGTCGTTGGACCTTTTGCTATCTCTGCTATGTTTGTTTCCCATTCAAGGGTTTTATAATGATTTTTTTTTTCAGGAAAGTAGTATTACAAAGCTATAGAATATAAATCTCTCAAACCTTAATTAGATGCTCAGCACATGTCCAGTCACCTATTCATTGGGCAGAAAGCTAATCTCTGTTCCTGTCTCAGACAGTTGCTGGGAGCCTCACTGGAGATCAAGCATGCAGAATGCTGTGGTAGTCTGGGCCCAGAGCAAGCACCTGACACATTTTTTTGTTATCACTCAATGCATTGTAATTATTACCCAACAGTAAATATTGATAAGACAAGGCTTTTGTTCCTAAAATCCTGGCAATGGGAGTGGGGTGTGCAGGAAGAGAAAAGTTGGTGACAAATGTATGTGAAAGAAGATATTCACAACGGAATTTACACACATTGTGCGCTTGAGTGCACTCAGGCTACACTTAGGACTAGCTATGCCCGAAGGTGGAAGGGACTGTGGCGCACAGGAATACAGCGCAAGATCTTCCATTACTTAAGCAACCAATGGCAAGAAATATGATTCTTGTCTCCAAGGAAGAAATCCTGATTTGACTTCTGGTCTCAAGTTATAAGAGAGATATTTTGTGCCTTGAAAGAAACCGGGTACATAGATAATTACATTTTATGATAGTAAAAATGATAGTTACTATTATTTTTTAGAAGAGTATGTCATCGTAGCTAACGGGCCTGACTTTTAGAGCTCAGAGTCTGAGGTACAATTCTGTTTTTATTCTCACTAGAAATGCCACTTGAGGGAGTTTTCTTGGCCTTTTTGTGCCTTAGTTTCAACATCTGTTAGGAAGCCACTAGTTAGATTTACCTCAGGGATGTCACATGAGTGGGAAATAATGCACTCAGTGTAAATTGTCCTCAGGAGAGCTTGGCATCATGAGGAACTCATAAATGCCACAGCTGCATAACTGGGCAATGTCTGAGCAAAGATGACCACCCCATTACCCACCAGGTATTAGAGCAAGACGTTTGAGCACAAGAGGGAAAGTGTCTTTAGCAATGTGCCCTTGACCAATAGATCACCAAATCTTAGCTCATTCCGGAAAAATCAATAAAACTCTTAAAAAATGTTTTTATTTTTTATTTTGTACATATGTAGGTATATATGTATATATGTATTTATGTATGCAATCATGTATGCATTTCTGCTAAGCATCATCCTGACTCTGCTCTCATCACTGCTGGGTCCTTTGGCTCCCGTTGGTATCTGGCAGCTCATGTTAAATTCTCAATGGAAGAGTCTTGCCTTCTGTCTTGTAGTGATGTGTGGCTTGGTCTCACTTCTATGCCAAGCTTTCTATCTCATTTTAGTCACGTGTAGGAATGTAGGCTCCAGGGAAGAGTCCGTTTAGCAAAGGCAGGATTCAGGATTTCTGAAAAGTAGTGACGGCAGCTGTTATTCTAACCTGCATCAGGATTGTCACACCTGGTAATCCCCAGAAAGCCACTGGGAAAGCAATATATCGGTCAGCTAGCTGTTTGGCTCCCAAATCAGTGATTTTAAAGTCAACTAAGAAGGCAAATGCTGTGCTTTTGCCTTGCCACATTGGCATCTGAGTTGATTTTGGGAGTTACTGAGAACATTATGGGCCAGATTTTTTCCCCCTTGGTAACAATCTCCTCACGTCCTTGTTTGCTACTTGTAGCTGTCTTGGGCCCCGCTAATTTTAGCTTATTGAGTCTAGTTATTGAGACTTCTTGGTGGAAACGTTCTGGCCTTGTGGTCTGCCCAGAGCTTTGGGACAAAGCTGGGGAAAGTATGTTTTTCATGAGTGTTTAATTAAGAACCCAGCATTTACTTGTCTTTTGACTCCTTGACATGCGTCCCATCTCAGTCGCCTTTCTCCAATGATCTTTAACTGTATCTGCTTCCCTTCAAACATCCACAGACACTCTCAGGGCAGGTTTTTCTCTGATGGCTCTAGAGCATTTCATGGTAGGTGACTGTACCCCCAAATCTTTTTCTTACAAGATGCAACAGATGGGCTGTTCTAGGTTACCATCCCCCACTCTCACGAGCCGTTCCATTTTCTTAGGATAAAATGACTTTTATTTTATTTCAGTTTTTCAAGACAGTTTCTCTGTGTACTCCTGGCTGTCCTGGAAGTCTCTCTGTAGACTAGGCTGGCTTTAAACTTGAAGAGATCTACCTGCCTCTGCCTCCTAAGTGCTGGGATTAAAGTCATGTGCCATCAGTGCCCAGAGATAAAATCTTTTAAATGAAGTTGTGTGTGTGTGTGTTGTATTTAATTGGATCTTCTCCAGTAACTGAGCTAGAAATGGTTTTTACTTTGCCTTTCAAGCATGTTTTTTAGGTGATTGAGTTAAAATGCTGGGGGTATATAAAGACAACATTTGGCACACTTGGATTAGTAGGATACTTAATCCCTGTCAGCTTTTCTGAGTCTCCAGTGTTCTCAGATGCTGAGACAGGTAGGATGGATACAGTCAAGCTGACGGGGTGTTCATTCTTGCCCTGTGAGCCTGCTGCTGAGAGGCCCTCAGGCAAGGTACAACATGACTCTGCAAATGTAAAATAGGCACAGTAACAACATGTATTACATAAAACTGTCACAGAGATTAAACGTTATAATAGATAAAAGCACTTACAGCCGTGTGCGACGTGTCAAACAACTCAATACATACATCATTGTCAACATTACTGTGTGACAGGTCCTATGCCAAGTGAGTTCTATGCAACTAAGCTCATCAGTAGGGAAAAAATGGAGCTGCTTACTTTTGTATATGAAATTACTATTTTTACTACTCAAGCACATTTTAAGAAATATTCTTTGAAACTAACATTGCACCTACCACATGGATTAAAATCTTTAACCCCCCTGTCTCAAGTGTTGCTTTCTTCAATTCACCTCCTCAGTCAGGTGAAGCCTACTTAGAAGATTCCATCTCTCTGGCATCTTTCTCATCCTTCCGGCTTTTTGCTCACGTGAATTTTGATACAATTTCTGTTTCTCCTTCCAATAAAATGCTCTCCCTCTGGCTTGGAACTTAGGATCTTTTCTTTCTGGTCTTACAACAACTTGGATCATTCTCTTTCCTGATCTTTTTTACATGTTATTTCTTCTCCCTTGCTCCAGCTCTTTGTTGTCTCACTAATATTCTTTCCTTTCTTGTCTCTGCAAAGCTATTTTACTAATTCACACAACAGCCTCTCAGGAAAGCATTGAAACATTGTATGTAAGGGATGCTTAGGAAAGTCCTATACTCAGTCTGAATCCCTTGTGCTCCTCCTCAGAGATCACCAACAGCCCAGCGTTTACATATCTACATAAACCTATAAAGTGTGTGTGGTGTGCCCTGTTATTTTGGGTGGGTGTCTATGACATAAATAACAACTGTACTTATCTTTCTGTAACTTCCTTCTCTCCCCCAAGAATCTGTCTTAGCAATCTGCCCATCAACACACACTCCAAATATCACCACTAATTCTCCAAACTGTACAAGATATCATTTTTGGGATGTGGCTTCCTCCTCCTGTCACTGGCGCCCAACAGGAAGCCATGGCTTCTTTTCCAGATATGTGTGCAGCTATAGATAGCCTTATAGAGTTGAAGCTTCGGTTTCATTGTCCAGTCTATAGAACTGCCTGGCTCAAATAAAGCAATGTGTGTAAGAGAACTTACCAATGTACTTATACAAGAGGTTGTTGCACTGTACAAATTAAAGATGATGCAGTTCAATTGTGTAAGTTTCTTAGAAGTTTAAATGGTATGGAATTTAAAGTTAATAAAGGAATGGCTAATTAGACAAAACACTTGCGGTGTGGCTTTACTTATGCTGCTACATCAATTCTTTGTGCTTTCTTTTCATAATGACAAAATTGACCTTATAATGAGGTGGTATAGACATAACTTACACTTCCTTTTTTAAAATAGGGAAGTGAGAGGAACACAGATGCTTATTAGACCATGCATGTATGGTGTGCTTGCCTTCATTTTATGAAAACTTTCAGACACCCCCAAGGTTGAGAGACTCTACTAGGATACCTGTAAACAGACGTGCAGGGCTGACATTGATGTTCTGTTGCCTGTTTTATCACAGATCTGTCTGTTGATCTATCCTCTTGTGCATCCATTCATATATCTATCTGGGGGGGATATGTTTCCATGTAACCTGCAAATATTAGTAAAATTTCTGGGCTAGAGAGGTGGCTCAGCTGTTAAAGACTAGACTCACAACCAAATTGCCCCTAACTGGCCCCAAATCATACTTATCAACTAACCAGTCTTTAGCATTTGCCTATAGTATTTTTTCTTTGATGCAAATTAAGGTTCAATTTAATGTCACACACACACAAAAAATCTTGGCATAGTACAGTCTTGTTGCATGCTTTTCTGTTATTGAAATAGTGAAGCCCTCTTTTTCAAACCAACTCTCAGGCTAAAAAGCTGGCATGTAAAATAGATCACAACAGAGCTTCCTTGGATGAAAGAGACATGGGGGTCTGCAGCTTTTGCTCCCTAGGGTGGCCTCTAGGGCTCTTCCTAGACGGTTACAGTGCCATGAACTATTCAATTCAGGTCAGTTTATTAACCTCGTAAGCCTTGGTGTGATCTCTACAAAACGGGGCTTCATAAGTAGCTCTTTCCAAGCGATTCGCTTCTCATTTCCCATGGTGCCAAAGCACTGAGCCTTTTGCAAATTTTTTTTTCCTTCTCAGCCTTGCAA
This sequence comes from Grammomys surdaster, assembly GCF_004785775.1. NCBI lineage: Eukaryota > Metazoa > Chordata > Mammalia > Rodentia > Muridae > Grammomys > Grammomys surdaster. Next base: position 3,062,064 of record NW_021604597.1, read on the forward strand.
CAGAAAGCTTTCTTTTGTTTTAATGAGTTCAGTACAAAAAGCCACATTTGAGGCTGTGATATGAATGCCTGAAGTAAAAACCACAATCGGAGGGGCTGTCTGTGAAATGGAGGAAAAGTGGAAAAACAAGACTCTGACCTCAATAGAGAGCAAAGTACAGAAGTCTGGGTTAGCATAGCAGCATGGGTGTGTAGCTACCCTGTCCTTCTTCCAGGACCTTTGCTAAGTAAGGACTAAAATTATCCCCAAAGAATTTATGTCATGTCATAAGTAAATTCTGCTTGGTGCTTTGCATCGACATAATGCTTTTGTGTGTGGAAGAGGACAGAGCTGTCACTCTCTCGCACGAGAGGGCTCTATCCAGTGGCCACATGTAGCAGTAGTCTGAGCAGTTGGGGGACTGCTGGGTGGGAGCTAAGTTTGGGACCAGGTTGAGCCAGAATCACCTGAGCCAAGGGAATGTGTTGGAGGATAAATGTTGTCGCTCGAGGCCATAGTTAGTCATCCACATTTCAGGAGAGGAAGGGGAGGAGAAGGAGGAGGAAGAGGAATAATAATAATAATAATAATAATAATAATAATAATAATAATAATGGATCTGAAAGTGGAGGGAGACAGCAGGATTATGTTGGCGTTAGCTTGTAGAGCACAGAAGAGTATAGTAGGCCTGAGCCTGTACTATGAGGGTCTCAGGTGCTTATATAGACACACAGACAGACGGGATGGATGAGTTTGACCTGAACTACAGAAGCTCTGGGCAGGGGTCTGGGGTCACTGCTGTGAAGATGTCATAGAGAACTTGAATGTAACTTCTTTGCCAACAGCTATTATTTTAAACATATTTTGACCACAACTCACAGTCCCAAACAAGATGGGGAAGGCATTTAATGAGGACCCAAACAAACCCATAGCCACCCACACTCACATACCAAGAGTCTTTCAAAATGCATTGTGTCCTAACAATTTCCACTCCCATTCTTTGTCTCCTTTCTAAAATATTGGTTCGTAACCCTCAAGCCTAAAAAGTCTGGGTCCCAACCTCTTTGATCTTTTCTAGAACACTTTTTGTGTTTTAGTTTTAGTTTTTGTGAGGATCTCTTTCCTTTCTAGCATTCTCAACCTAGTGTGTCCTTCTTATCTCCTGTCTCCTAAATGGGAGTTAATAGTGTTTTAGGAGTATCAGATTCATCCTGTGTCATAGGAAGTAAACACAATTGCTGCTTTCGCACTCAGCACAACAGCCCCCCCAACCCCGTTCACAGCAGTGGTCTTGAGAGAATCACTGGTCCTCAGCTGTCTCCCCTTCCTCCCAGCCGTTGCCTCCTTACCTCCCACACTTTCCCTTACCTTCAGGGTGATGATCTTTCACTTTTGACCTTCAGAGGGTCCCACTGTCACTTGACTCCACAAATCCTCCACCAATTTATTCCTCCTTCTCCCCTTGTTCATGTTTAGTCTCCCCCTTTTGACTGAGTATTTTTGATCTGTACTTCCTTAGTCAGGATCTTCTTCTTCATTTGTGTTATGCACGAGTGCGTCCATTTATTTAATCAGCCTTTCACATTTAGCTTAAGGAATGTTTTAATGAGTAAAATATAAACCCAGATACTAAATGAAAAAAAAAAGACATATAATTCCCACTCTCGAACACTTTGAGGAAGAGCAAAGGGCTTGGATTTGTTCAGTGACTTGCCTTGAGGTTACAAGGTCACTGGAATGTGCCATGTGGTCAAAAGGTCAAGGTTTGGAGCTTTGTAGACCTGGATTTCAATTTTGGCTCTACCAGTTTCTAACCATCTGCTTTGGGGTGAATAACTCCAAATGCCAGCTTTTCCTCAGTTAAATGGTGGTTCGGGTAGTTGTGGTATGTGGTAGTTTATCTTGACCATAAACTTGATTGACTTGAGAAGTACCTGGGTGGTGGTAAAGCACACCTCTGCCCATCTTGGAGGATTCACGAAGTGGGGGAGGACTCAGCCTGGGCACTAGTTACACCGCCTGTGGACTGGAGACCTAGACAGGATAAAATGGGTAGAAGAAGGAAGCCTGGAACCATGGACATTCTTTGTGCTTTCTGGGAACCATGATATGGATGGCTCTACTTAAGTATCTTCTAGCTACCCACAAAGAACTGAAGCACCTGAGATGCTTGGTCAAATGTTCTTCCTTTTCTCTACGTTGTTTCTCTCAGGTGTGCATCACATCTGAATGATGAAAAGTCTAAGACAGTGTCAGGAAGGTAATACTATCTCATCTAATCTCACAAGTTCCTGTGTGCTGTGTACTGTCATTAGCCCTAGTGAGGCCCTGAGATAAGAACTTACATGTTCTCATCAAGAACATTTTGAGAATCTGTGATTCCACACACAAAACTACTTTGACTTCTCTGAGAATATAGAATTCGGGGTCCTTAATATCACAGACTGGAACCTAGTTTTATAAATTATTTGCAGGGGTTATCATATACTCAACAGATTTACTGCTCAGCTAGAATGGTACCCTGTCAATTTCCTGCTCAAGAGATGAGACTGTGTATCTGCATGGTACATTCTCCCATGTAGACGAGGACATCAACAGATCATAATTACCATCAAGACCTGGTACCTGTTCTGAGCTGTGCAGTTCACACACATGAGCTCCTGGTATCCTACAATCCTGTGAAGTAAATTATCATTCAAATTAAAGATGGGAAGACCGTGTGTAGGTAGACCGTAAGACTTCCTTTAGCTGCTTCTGTGGCAAGTATTATCACTAATCATAGGAGTAGCCATACAGTGATAAAGTACATCAGAAACTAGACATGAATCCAGGTCTGTTTGATTTCAAGGAGTCTTTTTTTTTATCATGAACCATGACAAAATGTGTGGGCTCAGAGCAGCTTTAGACAAAGAGAGACTAGTTTTCTATGGAGTATTTCATCTGATGAATTACGTCCATTCCAACAAACTACAGCTCCAGTCCCTAATGCTACTCCAACTACACTAGGACTGAGCAGACTGTCACTTTCTGTATAGTGGTGAATCCAGATATTTTCCTATAGTGATGATGCCTCTGTAACAAGTCTGAGGTCTTAGCATAATTGGACACATTGGAGGTACCATTCTGACCTTAGAACCCAGCACATAGGCCCCAGTACCCGACTAAACAGGAACAAAGGCCTAACTCATCAAAGACCTAGTCCTTAATTCCAGAATCTGGACTAGCCCCTAAATGTACTAACCTTGTTTTTTTGACTTCTTCAGTTTTGCTTCTTGCTAACTGTTCATGCTAACTCAAGTGTGTCATCCAGGATGTGGGTTTAGTGCGTAAAAAGCAAAGCATGGTGAAGCTTGAGGCTACATCATTTGGGCGAGTTCTCCATGCAGTTGTCGGCTGGCAATAGCCTTCCTATTCATCTTTAAGACTGTCTTTGTGTGTACTTTGGTGGCATTACCTTGCAATACCCCAGTCCTCCTGCCGGGATTTAGGGCACATTATCTTCTTATTCGGTAGATTAGTTACTTTTATGGGATACAAGCAATTTAAAGGAAGAAGAGCTTATTTTGGGCAATGATGTCAGAAGATTCAGTCTACCATGGCAGGAACAGCTCACATTAGAGAGGAAGTGGAGTGGAGCGCTGCAGGAAGACGTGAGGACAAGAAAAAGTCCTTCTACCTTTTAACACCTCCCCAATGACTCCATCCGTCATCTTACCAGTTGGTCAATGGAATAATCCAATCGTTAGGTCAGAGCTACCATGATTTAATTGTATCTGGGAATCAATCTGTCTCTCTCTGTCTCTCTGTCTGTCTGTCTGTCTGTCTCTCTCTCTCTCTCTCTCTCTCTCTCTCTGTCACACACACACACACACACACACACACACACACACACACACAGAGAGAGACATACACACTCACACCCCTAGAGATAAGCTTCGATAAACCTGTAGGTGAGTTGTAATCTAATCTAGTTGATGGTCAGAATTAACGACCATATCTGGCTCTCTCTGGAGCCTTAGACAACTGAGGCAAGTATAGGGAATAAAAGCCATCAAATCTCAAGGCGTGTTCTGCATAAATCCTTCTTGAGGACATTAGCAGATGCCAGCAAGCGGGGAAAGGGTCCCCACTCTCTTACATACTGAGGCTGGATCTCTCTGCTCTTCAGGAGTGTTCAATGTCCACTTTCTGCCTTCTGAACAGGAGTCTAAAGGTTCTGGGTCTCCAGCTCTGAATGTTACTTTGTATTTCCATTCCATTTCTGGTTCACTGTGATGCTTATTTTGGTTTTCTTGAGCTGTTCTGTGTCTTTGCTTATTTATCCTTTGTTGTTTTGAGACAAGGTCTTGCTATGTAGCCTAGGCTGGCCTGGAACTCTGGATGCTCCTGCTTCAGTCTTTCCAGTGATGGGACTGTGTCTATCACTGTACCTGGCTCTTTTAAATTTTTTTTGATATATATTTTACCTCTTATTGCTGGGCATGTGTACATAGTACAGAGAACCATGCCCAAGATGGTCTTCAGGGAGCTTTTTGGACCACGTGTCCTAGGTCAAGTTTTGTACTGTATTATGTTAGGGAGCTCTGTGTTCTGTGACTATCAAGAGTGGACTAGCCTATATCTTGCTTCCCTAATTCCTGAGGCTGAGAGCTCAGCTTGTTGCTGCTTCTGCCTCTCAATCTGTGAAACTCACTTTGGAATGGGTGCCAGCAAGACTGGAAGCGATAGGAAGGCCCTTTAGAAGAACTAAAAGTTACTCAGGTTGAGTGGGAGGGGTAACAGTTGCTTCAGCAGCTCCTCACAGCTGAGTGTTCAAGGGATGATAGGTGTTTCTGGAAACAGGGAACAGTTTCACTTCTGCTGTGCAAGAACCCTTTGAGGGATTTGCCAAAAATCTCTTCTAGAAATGTGACTGTTAAGAACTTAATTTTCTTGGGCTGGAGAGATGACTGAGTAATTAAGAGTATTTGTTGTTCTTCCAGATGTCCTGAACCCCTCAGGAAGATTCCATAGGGGTGAGAGTTATCCAGAGGATAGACAAAATCTTGACAATAGGAACATTTATAGTAGTCAATAAGAAGGAATCCAGACAGAGATAGTCTTTTGGCAAAGGAAAGAAAGGTTGGTATTATGTAAGGAGACTTTTTTTTTTTTTTTAACTAGACCTGGGATCATGGGTGCCTGGTATTAGAAAGAGACAACTTTCCATGGACGTCAGAACACACCTGCCCTCAGGAGCCTGGGATGCATCCAACCTCTGCTGGCTAAGGACAGCAAGAGAGTCTGGCCCAAGTCTCACCTGGACATAGAGGTCAAAGACCTCACTCTGGGGAGAGAAGAAATCACATTCAGGCAAAGAGTAACTCTGTGCTCCAAGCTATGTACATGTTGGACAGCCATAAATAGCCTTGATCTGCAGTTTGATCTTGTCTGCCTAGTGAACTGTTCTTTATTCTGTTCTCTGCTCAAAACTCACCGCCCCATGGAAGTGCTCCCTGGCTCCGTAGCCTAGGGTATTTCTTCTTGCCTCTTGATGCCAGCTGAAGAATAAAGTGATCACTTGTTGCCTGCCTGTCCTCTCCAGACAGCAGTGAGGACAGGGATGTCTCTTCCTGACCCTCCTCTTTCACAGTGTAGTATCTCCAACTTCCACTAAGGAACAGCAGTGTCTCTTGGAAGGATGAATAAATGAACCTTGACAAAGACCTTCAAGACTTCAGCTAGAGGACTATAAACTGTGACTTCTACGAGTTCAAAAACTCTGTGTGCATTTCTAAGCTACCTTCTTGATCTCAATCAAAATAAAAGGGTTGTAGAGATGAAAAAAGATGGTATGGGAATATTTAAAAAGCAGATCAGCACCCCTAATGTCGTTTGGGGCCAGCTGTACTGCAAACATGAAATGCACTTTGAACGTGGTCATCTGATGAAGCTGACAGAAAGGAGGTATGAAGGTATGCTCCCTGAAAAATCACCCTTGGGCATACACACGCTTGCCCGCTGCCCGGGATTCTGCCAGTCTAGCCATACTCAGGTGGAGGTGACAGTAATGATGCAGGTGACTGTGCCATTACATCTTCGAGGAACAATCTCCTTGATAAGGCAGCGGAGCGTGTCACCGTGAATGCAGGATTCAGGTCGTCTAGGAGCAGTCGCTATGTGGGGAGAGCTCTTTGTTTCTCTCTGGCATGCCGGTGCACAGCCTTTGATGTTAGGATTTTGGCTCATTAATAACTAATTTACATTTCCCAGACAGCAAATTGTGATCTGACACAAATTTATAAAAGAACTCCAAATGGCGAAACTCTTTTATACAATGAGTCCTTTGTGGGCTTTCTCCCCCCTCCCTCCCCCTCTCTCTCTCTTTCTAACTTAAGGAGTTTGTGATTAAAATTTTAATGCAATCATTGAAGTCTCCTGGGCTACTTGAAAATAAAGTACCATCTTATTTCCTCCTTCTCAGAGATCACGACAACTGGCTGTTCCCCAGTAGATGCTGTAAATGTTACAACTGCTTTTTCATCTGCTCTGAGCCTCAGATAAAATAGGGTGTCCTCAGAGAGCCAGAGGGATGGCCCAGTAGAGAGACTGAAGGCAGTGATGAACAGTAATGGAACTTTGTTCTTTGACTTTGGGTGCTTCTCTGCAGGTTACCAGATCAGTAGATTTGATTTCATATAAGATTTTTCCTTGGCTCTTGGGACTCCCATGGGTAATACTCACTATAGATGCCTAAAGCCAACCCCCGAAGTATTCTAAAAAGCACAGATGGGCAGGACAGAGTTACCAATCCTATTGGTGACCTTCTTGGAAGGCCAATTGCTTCATGAAAATCATGATGGGTTTTTGATGGCTACTTTTAACTATCAACTTGCTATAACCTCGCATCACCTGGGAAGAGGGTATTAATGAGGTAGTATGTAGATTTGGCTGGCTGTGGGTATGTAGGGATTGACTTAACTGCAGGGATAATGTAAGAGGATCCATCCCACTCTTGGCAGCACCAATTCCCTAGACAGGGAAGAGAGAAGAAAGTTAGCTGAGAGGAAGCACGTAGGTAAGGCTCTATGAGTTTAGTGTCTTTCCACTCTTATCTGTGGGTGTGCTATTTTAACTTTCTGTATTGATGCCCCCAGAACAATTATTGATGGTGACCTGGAATTATGAACCAAATAAGCCCCCTTCTCTCCATGTTGTTGTTTTTTTTTAAATCACAACAGCAGAAGTATAATATAAATTTTCCATACTTTTCTCTGTTGTTCCTTTGGGCCATATGGAGGCCAAGAAGAGTCACAAACTGGCTCTGGGAAGGCACAGTTAGGTCTACCTCTGTCTACCTCTGTCTCCCTCTGTTTCCCTCTATCTCCCTCTGTCTCCCTCTGTCTCTCTCTGTCTCTCTCTGTCTCCCTCTGTCTCCCTCTGTCCTCTTCTGTCTCCCTCTGTCTCTCTGTCTCCCTCTGTCCCACTCTGTCTCCATCCAGCTCCTGCTCCCAGGTTCCCAGTCATTTGTCTTTGAGAATGGCTTTGTCTCCCAGTGTGTTGGTGATTCACTGCTCACTGGTGGGAGAAGGGCAAGGCTTCCCTTTGTGCCAGAATAAGAGAGTACCACATGTGCACAGCCACCTGGGAATACCTTTCCCAAATGACAAAAGAAGCTCTGTGTGTGAATATAAAGGAGACAGGCCAGAAAAGTGGATCAGTCAACTGGCTGTGGGCAGGATGGTGGGGTGGAGTTATGGAACAAGACAAGAAGTAGTTCTCTGGTTGTGTCACTTCTGGCAAAGGACTTGGTTCTTCTGAGCTACTCGTTGCTTGTAGAAATAGTATAGGCAGCAGTCATAGGTTTGCTGTGCAATAGAAATAGCCAGGATGGAAAAGTCTTTAAGCTGGCATCACTTGAGGTCAACTTGTAAATGGTCAACACAGCAGGAACCAAGCTGATGACATGTGGGGAGCAAGGAGCCACTGGTTCCTTATATTGTTCTCATAACAGAAAGAATCAGCTAGGCATTCCAGGCAAGATTTCCACCTGGATGCAGTCCCAGATTTGAATTCATCTGTACATGCCTTTGGAAAGAAGCCTTTCACAAGGAGGCTTTTTTTTTTTTCTCCAATTTCTTCCTTTGCCACTGAAGGAACCTAAGGTTTGTTCTCCCAGCTTTGATTGTAATAAGCAAGAAATCAGAGAGCCTGCTTCAGTGCGTGTAGTTCTGTAGAAAGCTAACTAGCATTGCCTTTTGAGGTGATCTTTAATTCAAACAAAAAACCTTATCCCAAGAAGGGCATGAGCCATGCCTGGCTTAGGTGTGTGGGCTGGGAACAGAGAGAAGATTGGATTGGCTCATTCTTCCTTTTCTAGTCTATACTGTGGCTTATCTGACTACTCTGAGTGATATTTGGACACTGTCTCCTGTGATAAAGTGTCAGGGACTATAGTGTTTGAAGACCACTTAGAGAACCACGAGGGATGAAGGAATCACTCTGTATGTGTCTTGATCATAATTAGGCTCACTAACATTTTGGACATTTAAGAATAAACACCACTGTCATGTTTATTAGTTTGATTCTCTTGGGTCCTGAAGAGTTTAAGAGATACCTGTGTTTGTGTGTGTGTGTGTGTGTGTGTGTACATATGTGCACTTACATGTGGAAGCCAGATGTCAACCTTGGGTGTCATTCTTCAGGACGCCTTATTTTTTGAGACAGGATCTTTTACTGGGTCCTAGTGCCTGCTCACCAGGCTAGACTAGCTGTTTTAATTGAAAATCCCATATCTTCTGCCATTTCATTGGCTTAGCTCTATCTTTTAGCCTTAGATAGTGGCCTAGTGAGATGGATGACTGTTGATGCAAGTCAGGACCCTGGAGGGGCTGTGGTACCAATAGGGATTAGTAACAGCAAGGGAAAACTGGTGTATGTGCATATCTGCTTTTTCCTTGACCAGAAGAACTTGGGCCAGAGGAAGGCTTTGAAATAGTGTCTGTGAATAACATATATAACAGCTGTGACTTGTCTGAAGTGTTCACACAGCAAGATTAAAAAGAAATTTGGTGATATGGTGGTGAAAGAAAATCCCCCGGGTGACAACTAAAGCCACTACATGTATTGGGTTTCATCAAGGGACTGGTATGCCCAGGCCTAGGTATCATATGTCAAGTAGTGTGGGTCTTTTGGTTAGGGCTGGAGGTTGGTTACCTGAAGTCACCACACAACCTCAGAGGGGCCCTGTGCCAGACCTCCACCTAGTCTGTTGGAGATCAAGGCTGCATTTCAGGGCTTGGTATTTCCAGGATGGCTTATGGACTCTTTAAACCTGGTTTAGGTGGAGCCCAGTAGAGGATTTCTGTCTATGATCTTTGGAAACATGGGGCTGTGGCAGACCAGGGTTTCCAGTTTGGAATTTGCTGTGTCCTTATAACTTGAAAGTGTTTTTAATTACATGCAACTTCCTTTCCTTGGGCATGTGATCCACATGTGTAGCTTGTGTTAGCATCAGTCTTACACCTATTTGGGGTCCTGGTGCTCTGCTTAGTGCTTGGGCATTGCTGTATGCCCACTCTGGGAGACCATGATCTAGTTCCCATGTCATCATTAAGTGCATCTGTGAGTTTAAGTGGGTTCCCTCATAATGACATTCTCATTTCTTCTTTCCCTGATGTGGAATTTAGGTGAATGACTAGGCCATTCTTTGATTTGGTACTTTTAAAACAAATCTGCACAGTCATTAAGAAATGGAGCATTTTGCTGTGTGGAGTAGATCTTACCTATTATCAATGATGGCTCTTCTGTGGAACTGCGATTGGTTGTTTCCCCTGAAGCCTGGCAGCCTGTCTAAGAGCCGTTGGGGCTCTCCATTTTCTCTCTGTCTAGAGCTGCGATTTGATAAAGCAGACTCAAAGAATGTATAGGAGAGGCTTCCCCGAGGATTTCAGTTTAATTTTGGAAAGGGCATTTCTTCTTGTTTTTGTTATCACACAAAGTATAATGTCGATTCTGAAAGAAGGTTTCTGAGAGAGTCTAAAAGATATTTATAATTTCTGAGTAGATATGCTTCTCTACGCAGCCATTCTGGTAGATATTCCTGAGTACCTCATGTATGGTGAGGAACAGATTGGACTAATGGAAAGATGCCTAATTGGAAGTCAGAGGCTCTGGATTTGGAAGACAATGTGGTATAAAAAAAAAAAAGAGTGTGGGCTTCAGACCCAGATACCAAGAAAGAAATCTTAGCTCAGTAGCCATATGACTGGACCAGCTTTGGTTCTCTTGGCTATGAAATGAGGCTGTGGCTACCTCACAGAGTGGTTGTAGAGGTTAAGGGAGGTCATATGGATGTTGATGCTTTCCAGATTGGTATCTGGTATAACCTATCTCCTGAATTTCAGAGCAACATTTTCACTAAATGGCTGTGTGTCCTTTCTGCCCAACATGCTTTAAGTTGCAGTTATCTTTTCTACCAGTCAACCTGAGGTGGTCCCCCTTGTCCTACACATCTGCTGTAGTTAAGGCTTTCACCAGTCTTCATTGACCAAACCAGATGCCTGCAGTCACCCTCATGTCTCTGTGTCTTTCAACCTGGAATCTCCTACCAATCTTTTAAATTCTGCTTTCCCAGATATTATCATTCTGGATTTCATCCTTTCCATTCAAGGCCACCTTTTCACACCAGTTTTTCAATTCTTGTTCAGGTTCCAGAGCTGTGTACCACTTTAAACTTTATACTATCACTTGTATTGGCTAGCCAGCGAAAAACCTCAGCATTCCTCCATAAATTTCCATGGGAAGTTTATTTCCTTTGATCTGTTAAACTGTACAGAGTGTTTTCATTCTTTCTGTCTGGGTTCTTGTCTTCAGCTAGCACCCAAAGGGAGCACTTCATGTTCTCCCAGAGAGCCAATCTCTGACTTCCTTCTAGAAGTAATTTCTCTGCTTGAAATACTTTCTCATGGCCCATGTACTGTTAGCTATTGCTCAAGAACAAGCTCCAGTGTCAGCTCTTCAGGGAAGAGATTCTTGAGCCAGGTTGAGCTAGAGAACTCTCTGAATCACCATTTCATAGACTCGTGCCTTTGTTTTCTTCCTGTCTGCATGCCCTCGAAGTTAGGGGCTGCTCTGTTTAGCTTGATTACATCAGACACTAGTACAGTGCCAAGTAGACATCTAGTGTGTCTTTATGGAATGAATGACCAGACAATACTGGAAGTAACTGTTAAAAAATCTGGTTTGTGGGAGGAACTCCTTCAAAATTTCCTTATTACAACCTTGTCACTAAATAGCTAGTCCAATTGGTTAAGGTCTTGGGTTTTCTTAGCCTCAGGTTTTTCACATGAAGTAAATTTAATAGAAAATTTGACCAAAAAACTTGCTTGCAAAGCTTCAGATATCTATACAGTGCAAATATATAATGGAAAGAACTAAAATGAACAGTGATTTACCATAAAATGTATATATTCAATAAGAAAGTGTACAAAAGTATATAATTAAGAGACCAGATGCTTGTAAAGAACAAATCTGGTTTACAAAAGAGTACAGAAGAATCATATTTCCATATTTCTTTTAAAAAAAGTCTTATTTTGGAATAATAGCTAAATAAAAAAATTAATTTATAGAAACCAGTTTGGCCAAATACTGTTTTTTGAATCCTGGCTTAAAGAATGGTGTTAAGGACCCCTTTCACCCCTGGGAGGAACCATGGAAGAAGAGGGACAGAAGAAATTGAAGAACCAGAGGATGGGAGGAATAGAAAGAAGCAGTGATTTCTGAAATGGCAGGACGTTAGCACTCATGAACTGTCTCACGGAAACTGGGATGATCTGCACAAGGCCTGCACAGGATCAAGCTAATCAACATTTCAGCTTGGGAGGCTGAGACTGAGGAGCTTCTACCTCGAGCTGAGGATCAATTGAAAATTAATGGCTTACAGGTAAGGGGTAGTCAATTTTCTTAAAGGTATGGCCCTGGTAGGTCAACCGCATACCCGTGAATGACCCCACACCCATGAATACACGGTTGCACTAATTGTACTAATTGATTTATAAAAAGAAGGAGAAGAAGAAGAAGAGGAGGAGGAAGAGGAGGAGGAGGAGGAAGAGGAGAATATGAAGTTAGGAGTGGAGGTGAGTGGTTCTAGGAGAAGTCAGGATGAATATGATGAAATGCACTATAGGCATGTATTAAATGGTCACAAATTAATAAAGTATTATAAATTAATAGAACTACGATATTAAAAATGGCACTAGTGAGACTCCTGTATAGCTCTCTTTGAGTCGTTAGTGGTAAGCTTAGTTGCAATACTGAGAATTCTAACCAAGGTTAATAGCTTTACAAGAGATGCACTATCACTTCTGGGGTAACGAGGGGTGGGCACAGGGTCACCAGTGCAGCCACCCAGAGCGGAGTCCCACAACTCTACAACTTTACAGGTACCTTATACCGAGTAGCTGTTGTCTGCCAAATACCTCACAGGAAAGACACAGTGAACTTCATGACATTGTTTGTGTCCTTCCTACTCTGCTGCAATATTTGTATAATTACTCTGGTGCTGGTGAACAAAAAACTAAAAAGAATGCCACCATCCTGGCAAGACAGACTGACATAGGAAGATGGTATTTATGCCCTTATGGTCTCAGTTAAGTTTGTACACATATTTATTAATTATTGCAGCTTTTCTCTGATGGTCATTATGGCCCATGAGTGAATACCGTACTCACATTGTCAAGTGTAATCAAACCTCAGAGAACTCCATACTTTGTAGAGAGCCACCTACTGGCATAGTGGTATTTGAACACAGTAATAACTAAATATAAATTGTAATCTTGAACTTAACATTTAAGATGAAAGGACATTTCAATGGAATGTCAGTAGTTTTCTCAGTTGCGATGAACTAGGATAGATAGTACTGTATTACTGAAACACAGTCACGTCTTCTGCACTTAAGTCTCCTTCAGGGTTAAGCTACACTGTTCAGGGAAGGTAACAAAGACTAAAGTATTTTGAATCCGCTTATACTTAGGTTGTTACTTATGTTGGAGAGAAACTGATGAAAGGGTAGCAATATATCAACATTTTAGGATTCTTTTTTTTTAACTTTTTTTTCACATGTCCGATGTCATCCCCTTTCCCCATTTCCCCTCTTTAGAAACCCCTATTTCATCCTCCCCTTTCCTTTTTGCTTTTATACCATTTTAATTACATGCAAGTATTAAGGCCAGTTCTAGGTTGAGAGTCTAGCAATATAATAGATGCAAGTAGTCAAGGAACAAGCAAGACAATAAACACAAATAGTAAAAGAACAAGCAAGGCATTAAACACAGTTCCATGAACACTCCCGTGATCACTGTTTCTAAGGGCTTATCAGGATTACCAAAATATCTGAGCCAACTTCCCTGTCCTAGCCCAAAGTCATTTTCATGTCTGAAGCCTACTTCCTTATTCTAGCCTAAAATTTAGATTTCTGTCTGAAATTACTTCTTTGTTCTAGCTTAAGATTTAGATTCTTGCTTGAAATTACTTACTTGTCCTTGGCCAGTGTCATATTCCTGCCAAGCAGCCCATTTCCTTGTTCTTGGCCCATGTCAGATTCTTGCCAAGCAGCCCCAAAGGCTCTCCACATCTTCCCCTTTTTTTATTTCATTAACAAGACTGAGCTTGTCTTAGTTTGTTCTCACAAGAATGCCTTCCTTACCCATCATGGAATATGCATTATCCAAAGCAATGTACTTCTGTCTTAGGTTGGTAAGGTTCCGTGCAGAATCTTACCCATCCTTGGCTTGCCAGCCTGTTAATTTAATAACTCTGTCTGAGGGTCCATTTTCAGGTTCAAGCCATGTACTTTGGTTGACAACATGTTGATGTTGTTAAAGACAAGCTTTAACACAATGGGCAGGAATAAAAGTATTCCCAGGACAAGAAGGGCTAGTATGATCAAGCTATATATGCCATTTTTGAAGCTTGACCCAAATAGAAATATTGATCTCAGGCCACAGGTAATTTTATCAGCAGCATTTTAGGATTCTTAAGCTTAAATTTCCAAAGGCCACTACATTCATTATTTGTTTAGTCTTCTTGACAAACTAAGGTATGCATTTACATTCTTCCTTGATATTTTCATTCGTTTTTCTTTTTCTTTGTTCTTCTCTCTTTTTTTCACCCTCTGTCTCTCCTTTTCTCATTCTCTCCCTTTCCCCCATCAGCCCAGCTAAACCCCACAGGATTTAATACTACCTTATGCATCACATTCTTCTACTGTTGTTGTGTCCTTGTTGCTTCTGACTCTGTTCTATCTATGCTGCATTGTTTTCCTCACTGTTTTCTGATATATAACTGAGTTCTCTCAAAGCCATGGTTATTCTACAAGAAAACAATCATTAGTACATAGATCTTATCTTTTTTAGTTATATATGTTGTCTGCTGACTCAACTTTCCTGTTTCAGCATCTATCTATCTATCTATCTATCTATCTATCTGTCATCTATTTATCTATTATGTATTTGTCTATCTATCTATCTATCTATCTATCTATCTATCTATCTATCTATGTATGTATCTACGTATCTACGTATCTACCTATGTATGTATGTATGTATGTATGTATGTATGTATCTATCTATCTATCTATCTAATTTGTTATTATATTGAAGAACCATATAGGTATAGAACAATGGGAAGCATATCTGACTGACTTGGTACCTTATGCAGCAGTTTCCCAAAATACTGGATTAAACAGCCTTTACTACTACTACCACATGAATGATCAGGCTGTCCTCAACCATTGAAGTCTACAGACTCAAATGAGTATCATTTACTCTGTTGTGGGTTGCCCTGGTGCTGTTTGTATCCTGATGTTAATTCTCCTTTCTCAAGAGGGGCTGCACCTGATGAGGAGTAGATCATGGCCTCAAGTGATCTCATGTGAATCTTCTCCCCATTCTAACTGGTCAAATAAAGCCGAGAGTCTGTGATTGGGCAGTGGAACAGAAAGGTGGAACTGGAGGTCTTAAAGAGTGGGGGCAAGTGGGGAAGGAGGTGAAGAGGAAAAAAGAGAGAGAGAGAGAGAGAGAGAGAGAGAGAGAGAGAGAGAGAGAGAGAAAGAGAGGAAGGAGGAAGAAGAGGTAGAAGCCAATATAGAGCAGAACCACATGGCCAAGGAAATCTACAAGTAGCAAGGAATTCCTCATAGCTGAGGAATAAGTGAGGGTAGTGATAGATCTGCCCAATCTAGGCCTATAGCTTATAAATATAATAATTGGACTGTGTGTGTTTTTACACGGGCTTATTGGGGTTGGAAATTACTGCAACACTATTCAGCACTGACTACATGGGAATGCATTGTGCTATTGAGCTGTAAAAATCAGAAACTTACTGAGAGATGCTTCAGTTTGGGACCAAAAGGCTTCAAAGGCTTAGAGTCTAATCACAGACTTTGAAGTGACTTGATGATGTGGTGATAGGAAGCTTGGCCTGCAATGGAGGCTGTATTATTTCAGGCTTCACATTTCCATTTCATTGCAGGACAAACATGTCCCCTAGTGCTTTGAGCTATGCACATTATCTTTGCATTCAGAGAGACCAACATTTTCACTAAACCAAAGACCCAACTGATTCAGTTTGTTTTGTGTTCAGGCAACTTGTCTGTCTGTCTGTCTGTCTGTCTGTCTGTCTCTTTTCATTTAGTTGTAATCACAGTGATTTTTATCATTGTTTTTGCTGTTAACAAATTGAATTCTAAGAACAGTAATAGTGTAATTATGTACTGTGGTTGAAGCCATTGTAGTTAACTTCATAGCTATGTAATCTCTCTGTCTTCTGCTGTGGATGAATTGAATGGTGGCTATCCTGCTTTATAAATTCACTGCCTATTCCCTTGAGACAGAGTCTCTCGATGAACTTGGATCTAGGCTGATGAGGACCAAGCACTAGGACTCCTTAAGTCTCCCACTCTCACTCCTATCCACCCCTGACTCACACCTTGTGATGGGGTTACAAGTATTCATGATTATGACAACTTTTTGCATGGGTAATGGGGACTTGAACTCATGTCTTTACACTTGCTCTGAGCTTTCTCCTTAGCATAGGGAAAGTTGTTCCATTTGACCAATAAATATGCCTATAAAATAGGAAATCAGGCTCCAGAAAATGTAAACGCTGACCTTTCTGACCTTTGTGGGAGAGTTAATGCATCAAAATATGCAAACAGGTGCTATATTTTAGCTGCATTCTTTCTCAAGAACTTCCCTAGAGAAGCTTGTTTAACAAAACAGGTCTTCTCTTTCCAGGAACATACTTTGCTGTAAAGAAAACACTTCTTGGAGGTTAAAAGGGCTTTTGTAGGAAGTACTTCATAATCTAATATTGATCACTGTTAGTAACACGTAGTCAAGAGGACATTTGAGCAGTTGAAGTTGCAAGCCATGTCATTGGTATTACATTTAGTTTTGTTCTCCGAGTCAAATGTGTGACTCTGAGAGCCAGTTTTTCGTTCAGCCTTCACAGTTTTTGGAGGATCTAGAGGAAATGCCAAGTTCCAGGGGAATCTGAGGTTTGTCTCAGTAGGCCTACTGACTGTCTCCTCTCCTTTGTGTTCTTGGCATTGGCAGTGGATTTCTGCTTGTGTGTCCTCCTCCCCCACCCCTCTAAAAACAAACCAAGAAGCCAAGTTACCAATCCAGTTTTTATTTCACCAGAGGGAAGAGAGCTTTGTTACTTTTTCCTTATGTTCCCAGAAGAGAAACTAAATACAATCAGTGTGCAAATTTAGAAATTAAATAAAATAGTTTGCCAGTTTCTTCTTTTTTTTTTTACATACTTGTATTCTAAAGAACCGGTGACCTAGTTTAGAAACCAAATAATTCCTCTTACTAAGAATGAAATGTAAGTCTAGGGAGTTAGACACTGGCAAGTGGCTTGAATTCAGTGAGCACCTGTGTGCATTGTCATCTCTGTTCCAGAGCAAGCCTCCTCCCAGTGCCCTTGTTTCCCCTGAAACCCTAGATCTAGAACTTTGCTTTTTTTCTTTTTCTTTTTTTAAAAAAAATGATTATCTATGTGAGATGTGTCTGTGTTATAGCATGTTTGTGAAAATCAGGGGACCACTTAGTGGAAGTGAGTCTCTCAGATTTTACAGGAACTCCAGGGATTGCACTCTAGGCCTGCACATGGACAGCTTTACCCGCTGTACCATCTCCAGTTGTAGAACTTTTAATAAGATTAGGGATGTGGGTACATGTGCCTGCTTCTCCTTGCAGACTGCATCCGTAGAGAGTATGTGTGTTCCCTCACATTACCCACTGCACAATTTTATTACCATATGACCTGTTAATTTAGTGAAGTGAGTGTTGACAGGTACTGGCAGTTCTGTGCTAGGTTGCTGGGGGAGGTAGGTGATAACTTCTAAATTTCCTGAGATGTAATCTTGAAGATCAGTTCCTGTCCCCAGGCTTTGACAACTGTCATATACGTGGGGTTCAATAAAACCAAAGGTAATCAGAAGTTCAGGCAGTCCTAGCATAAGTGACCATGTGACTCACACAGATGTATGTCTCTGACTCTCTAATAACATTTAAAGCATCTTTAGCAAAGATTGAATTTTCCAAATCTTACTAGCTTCCATTAAGACAAGCATGCTCATTGGAATTTGGATTGATGAACAAAAGAAAGCCAGAGCGTTCTATCCCCTCCCCCATTTAAAGTGCTTGTGCATCACATGCCTATAAAGTCTGATGCAAGGTTTAAAAATGTAATGGTAGCCCATGACAAAAAGACATGGTAAGAAACTTTTTTTCTTTTTCCTTTTTCTTTTTCCCTCTGCCTGGTAAGAAGTGTTTAAATAATTTTTAAAATTTATTTTACTTCTCCATTTATTTCCTTATTTTGAATGTATGTATGTGGGCCTATGTGATGTGGATATGAGTACTGGTGTGTGTCTGCCACGACATTTGTGTTGGTGGTCAAGGACAACCTCAGGTGCCAATCCTCACTTCTGGATTGTTTGTCTGTCTTCTGAGACACCACCATATGCCAGACTAACTGGTCTGGAAGCTTCCAGGCCTCCAGCTGTTTCTGTCTTCCAAATGACTGTCTGACCATGAGGACTGCAGACAGGGATTGACAATTCTATCTTTTTTTTACGTGAGTTCTGGAGGTTTGAACTTAGAGCCTCATGCCTGAGCAATAACTGTTTAACTCACTGAGCCATCTCTCTAGGTCCAAGAAACTTTCAAAAGTGGCCGGATCTAGGATGGAGACCTGAGGAACTAGGGATGATGTGACAAATGCATCTGTCTGACCTAAGATGAAATGGAGACAGAAATATGCAAACAGGCACATTTTAAAACCGTGTTGGAAGAAGATCAACATGGGAAGACTTGTACAACCTGAGCCTGAGATCTCTCATACAACTAAAATATTCAAGATAGTGAAAGATTAGTGTATGGACACTTATTAAGATCTGTCAAACAAATGTGGAATCCAGAAATAGACAAACAAATTATATGGCCAATTGCTTTTTGATGAAGAAACCAAGTTATCTTACTTCATCCCCTACTGGGAAAACATGAACTTTGACATCTAACATGATTCACCAAAATTAACTCAAAATGTATCCTACACCTAAATATAAAAACTAAGATGATAAAATTGAAAAAGAAGACAGGAGAAAAATCACCTGTGACTTTGGATAGACAAAGGCTTCTTAGGTAAGACACAAAAATTAAAACCATAAAGTAAAAATTGATATGTAGATCTTATCAAAGTGAAAACTTAAATAAAAACAACCCTACCATTAAGATGATATGACAGGGTGATACAGACTGGGAGAGCACATATGTAAAACACAGATCTTGTAGAGACATTTTGTCCAACACTGTGAACAAAATAATCATTTACCAAGATCCACCAATGACTGGTAGGCAAACAGATCCTTATAGAGCAGTCACTGGTGAAATGCCAGCAAACCCATGATAGGGAATTAAGATGTAATGGTAGTAAACACTGGCAAAGACCTGAAGGATCTCTACATGTGGCTGGCTGAAAAGTCACAGACTGTTGAAACAGGCTACATACCCCAGCTCTCCTACCCCCAGCTTTTCCCAACCAACGGAAATTGAAACATGCCAGCTATTAAGATGTGTACTTAACTGCCGTGGTCGTGCCATTACAAATTACAAACAAAAACCTCCCTCAAAAAACTGAATGACTTTAAATAACACATTATCTATACTTTGTTTTTGGTGGTAGATGCAGAAAATGCATACATTTGTCCAAATTCTTTGAAGGGAGCATTACTGAATTCATTCATTTGGTGATAGTTATACTTCAGTAAAGGTCATTTAAGGATATATAACAAACAACAAACAAGTCTTTATTAATCTATGGCATAAGGCAAGCTTTGACTGTGAATATGCCTACTTTCTTGTACTTATTTAAATCACCCTCCCCCTATTTATGGAAGATGTCAGATTCTGTCCTTTCACCTCAGGGAGTAAAGAAGCACTCCTTTGTATCTTGAAAAAGGTTTCTTCTCTTCCTTTTCATGTATTTGCTTTTTCCAGATACACAGTCTGTGGTGACCTCTGGTTGTAATGCACTTCTTGATTACTCCCAGGTAAGTGTCTTCCCTCCAACTCTGTGGATGGAGTGCTTGGACAATTCTGATTCAGAGTCAAGCCAGAGTGTGCCAGAGAGCGAACCTCCATACAAAGAGCAAGAGGGAGACTGTCCAGATGCTCTCAAGTTAGCTGATTGGTTGGCCTCTCTCTTCCTCCGCATTCCTGGTTTTGTAAGCCACTAAAATAGTAATCTTTCTGTTTTTCTTAAGTGAGTTAAAATGGATTTTCTTACGATTCCAACCTAAACAACCCCGACAATTAAAAATTCAGATTTATCCTTCATCATGCTCCCTCTTGCTTTTAGGGGGTAGTTTCCATGAGAACCATCCCTGATCTGTGCAATATTTTCAAGTTGTCACTGTCTCATCTTAGTCAGATTTCCATCACTATGACGAAATACTTGATATATAAATAGCTCTTAAAGAAACAAGGTTTACTTTTAGACCCTGGTTTCAGAGGTTTCAAACCATTGTCACTGGGGTGGGATATCATGACAAGAGCATGTGGAATAGTTTCTGGGTACTCATAGTAGGTAGGGGTCAAAAAGAAAGATAGGAGACAAATCCCAACATGCCCCAGTAACCTAATTTCCTTCCATTAGGTTCTGCCTTCCAGAGGTTTCATTGCTTTCCAATAGTGCCTAAGCTGAAACCAGGTCTACAACATATGAGACTTTGGGATACTCTGAGGATCCAAATGATAACACCTGTCTAAATGAACATGCCTGGGCAGTAGACTCCAGATAGAGACTTGCCTAGAATATTGGAACTCTGATCTACTTTCATCTTCTTTTCTTCAGTCTTGGTTCATGTGACAGAATTGAGGTAATAAACATTTTGGTAACTTGCTTCTTACCTTATATTGACTATGAGGGAATATAAATTGACTTAGATTTTAAAATATAAAGTATCATTAAGTTGGTGGCCCTTCATTTAGTGTTCTTGCTAATACAGAGGTGATGTTTCATCACCTTTATTTACTTATATTTATTGATATTTGACTTATTTCTGATTTTTAAAGTCCTCTTTTTGGTATTTAAGGTTGCAATCTTTAGCCTACAAACTAAAACTATACTTCTGTTTTGTTTTATTAGTTTAGAAAACAAAGTGGCAAAAATAATTTTTTTAAGTGTATATTGTTCATGGTGTGCTTTTAAAGCAATCACTGAAGTCTGGATCAATATTTATTTGGAAACTCCCAAAGACTGTCCACCTTGCTGTAGACAGCTGGTTCTCTTTTATGGTCCCTAGAAAACTGTTCATTACCGTTGTTTGGTACCTCCTCCATCCTGCAGGGTACAAGGAAGACACTGATCTTCTCAATCACTTCTTCAGTGCTTCCAGCGGTAATTTGGGGAGTGCCACCCAATGGCTTCCACTCATTTGAAGCTACTTAACCTTCTCTGCATGTCTCCAAATCTCCCCAGGGCTTCGGTTTCTCCCAGTTTGAAACACATTATCCTTGACACAGAAGATAGAAGCAAAATGAAAACGTAGTTATTAACTTCCCACATTATTTACATGACTAAAACCCTCCTCGGCACATCGCTGTCCCTTGTGGGTGACAAGAACAGATAAGGTAGGAATTCTAGTTTGCTTTTCTGTTGTAATAAACACCATGACCAAAAGCAGTATGGGAGTGGAAAGTGTCTATTTGACTTACGTGGCTAAGTGATAGTCCATCACTGAGGAAAAAGTCAAGGCAAAACTGAAACAGGAACATGGAGGCAGAAACTGAGGCAGAAAACATGTAGAAATGCTGTTTACTGGCTTGCTTCCAGACTCATAACCACCTACCTTTTTATATGGCCAAAGCCTACCTGCCTAGGCATGGCACTGCCCACTGGGCCTTCCTACAATAATTAACAATCAGCAAAATACCCCACAGATATCCTCACAGGCAAATGTGATAGAAGCAATCCCTTAATTGAGGTTCTTCATTCTTTCCAAGTATGTCAAGGTGACAACAGAACTGGCCAAGGCAGAGGGAAAGGTACATGGCATAGGGTAAAATAGTCATAAACATTTGGCACAGCTCCAAATCAGGTTTTGGCAGGATTTGGCAAATGCCATTTCTGCAAAGTTCTCCAGTGCCTACCCTACTGCTGCCTCTACAAGAGGAGAGGGGAAAGGCTTCACTTCCACAGAAAGACTATCACAAAATCCTAGAAACTGAGGGTTGTATAGCAAGAATTCCTGAATGGATTCCTCAATACCAAAGAGATGGATGTAAGGAAGACCTGAGAACCGAAGTTCAAGGAAGCCAGTAGTTAGCAGCAGGCCATTGTATCCTTCAATAACTGGTGGGCACTGGAATAAGAATGGAGCAGAGGGGAACTCTAGGAGTGAATGACTTCTCCCAATGCTGGCCCCTCCTCAGGAAACTGGACCAAAGTTCATCTCACACAACTTCCCTCAGCCAAAGGTTATATGATCATTAAACCTTTAAACACTTGCCTGAGAAAGCTCCGTTTACTGTGTATTCCCCCAAAATCCTAGTTGTGTGCCCCTGACTTCCTCTTTTCCCATCATGTTTACCCGAGAAAACTGAGTTGTAAGTTCTTTCTTCTATCCCTTTGAAAGATATCTTCTAGTCTAGTCATCTTTCTTCAGGCCCTAGAGTATAACCATCCAGGGCAGGGTCCCTGTTGTCAAGTCTCAATGAGCGAGTAAGGCCCATTGGCAGAAAGACAGAGGGCTAATCACACTGTCAGTCTCTCTTAGTTCCTTCAGCTCATTCTATTTTGAAGGCTTCTTGGCTTACTTAATTTTACCAGAGTGGAGGGGGGTGGGCTACATACCCCTCTTCTGGGTACTACAGCAAAGTTCCTTAGATGACATCATTCATAACAACAGACATTTACTGCTCACCACTCAGGAGGCTGAGAAGTCCAAGATGAAGGATGTAGTTGACTCGGTGCCTGGTGGAGGCTGCTGTTGCTTAAAGAGGACACCTTACACATGTATGGCAGAAGGGACACAAGCTTGTTTATGTGCCTTTGTAAGAGCACTAATCTCATTCTCAAGGGCATTTCCATTAGGACTTAGTCACTGCCTGAAGTCCCCTTCTTATGATTTCAACATAAAAATTTTAGAGGGACACAAACATTCAAACCAAAGCTCTATAGAGTTCCAGGGCCTAGGGTAAGTCAAAAGTATGGAACCACAACCAGTAGAAGGTTGTTGGGCTGTGAGGGACCTAATATAGATTTCACGCCAGGGTGTCTCCTGGAGCTAGAGAGGTGAGATGTTATACCTGACCCTGAAGGTCCAGGGCAGGACAGCTTCCATCTTGAGTGGCCTTGGGCATCTGTCTGACACTATCTCTTCCTGTCTGTGCTGCAGCTGTTGGCTGAAGGAAGCTGAGGTAGGACCAGGAACCCATCTCAGGGAAGTGAAGAAGCATCAGGAAGTGGGATTGTGGAAAGCGAAGCTGTGAGCCTCTCTCATCATCCACATCCAGTGGGTGGACAAATCACAGGTTCAAAAGCAAACTTATTAAGAATGCAACATGTGGGAGAGTGAGGCAGGAGGATAGTGGTGAATTTGAAGCCATACTGTGAGACTGTTTTCTCAATAAACCAAACTGAACCAACCAACCAACCAACCAACCAACCAACCAACCAACCAACCAACCATCAAACCAACCAAATAAAATCCTAAAAACCAAATAGGCGAGGAGCTTGGAAGAAGGCTCAGGGTAAAGTACTTGTAAGCCCGAAGGACTGAGTTCAGTCTTCAGAATCCATACAAAGAGTGGCTTTTGCCTGTAAACCGAGCACTCCCCTGGGGGAGAGGCAGAGACCGAACAACTGCCTGGAAGCTCACTGGCCAGCTTGCTGCAAGAAACACAAGGTTTCCTGCCTTATAAACAAGTGAAGGGAAAGAACAGCCAACTCCCCAAAGTTGTCCTCTGACTTCCACAAACACATTGTAGCATGTGCTTGCTCCTCACTTATTAAGTATGTTTTGAAAATTCAGAATGGGGCTAGAGAGATGACTCAGCAGTTAGCAGTACCTGACTGCTTAGCTGAACTCAGGTTCAGTTCCCAGCTCCCACATGGTGGATCACAACCATCTGTAACTCCACTCTCTCTAACCTCACGTCAGGCATTCGTGTGGTGCACATATATAACACATAGGCAAGATACGCATACCATCAGAAAATATGTCTAAAAAAATTCAATAGAATCCATTTCTGAAAGCAGATCTCTGTACAACTGCCCTGGCCTCAGGCCCTCACAGGCTAAGAGTCAGTATCAAATGGGAGAAAGGAGTCTCTTACACCAGCCAGGTTGAATAGACAACAGATTCTGCCAGGTAGATTGAACACTAGTGGGAGAGGGCTCTGAAAGGCAGACTGAGGAGGCAGACACTCTTATAGGAACTGTTCGAGAGCAGAGAGAGACACGGTGAACTTGGCATCTTAGAAGGATTAATTTCCAGTGAGTTGTCCTTCAGAAGCCGATGCCTTTCAATCCTCTCTTTCTGTTGTTTTCAGACATAAAACTTGAAGGAGTGCTCTTTTTGCATCAAAGAAGGGCCTTGCCTGGGAGGCCTCTTCACTGGCTTTTCCCTATTGTCTCCTGCACAACATCTGCTGGAACTTTTGACATTTTGCTCTTCCTTGCCTCTAGATTTTAATGCCAACAAATTAATGTGTAAGATGCCAGCAGAAAATGACTTTCATGGGGCAGAGTGACCTTGTGTTTTCGGTTGGGAGGAGAGGAAAGCATCAGACACACTAATTGCTGAATTATAATGAACCTTTCTATGATCCTTTGAGTCTCTCAGAGGAGTCAAAACAAAATGAAATTAGAGCAGTAATATCAAGCAGCCAGCCTTGCAGGGAGACAATAGGTGGAGATAAAAGCCAACCTCGACCTCCCTGAAAAGATGGGGAGGTGACACGACTTCTTATTTGAAGCTCTGTTAATGGTTTTTTATTGGTGTTTCTGTCTTAGCAGTTTGTGAAAATAGACACATACGTGCAGGAGGCACACATGTACTCATGCATGCTCACACATTCTACAGATATCACACACATATAAGAAAGACCTTTTTATTTTTTTGGCATTTAAAAAAAATTTTCATATACTTACATAATTTCCCACTTCCCTTTCCTCCTTCCAACCCCCCCCTCTACTCCTCCTTACTCTCTTTTAATGACCTCCCTTTCTTTACATGTGTGTGCTTGTGCATGTGTGCACATGTATGCAAACACACATGCATATGACTCTTAAATATATAAATACAACTTGCTCACTCCATACAATGTTATCTGTATGTGTGTGTTTTCATTGTTGACCTTTTGGTATTAGATAATCAGCTGGTGCACTCTTCCCTAAGGAAGATTATTTCTCTTGCTCTCAGCATTCCTTAGTTGCCTGGAGGTTTGTGTGTAGGGTTGAGACATGGGCAAATGAGCTTTCCCACTTCCACATGAGAATGTTTATTGATGGGGTCTACATTCAGGGCACATTTAAGCAGCCATGTAGCACTACTTTCTGGGTATAACTGATGATATTTCTAGGGGACACAATCTTATTTCAAACTTATTGTTCTTCTGCTTCTTCTGTTCTTTCTACCCCTTCTTAAGGATTTCTGAGCCTTAGGTGCAGGAATTATATTGTAGATGTGTCAGTTGTGTCTGGGCTTCATAACCTGCATTTTGACCAGTTCTGGTTTTCTGTAATGGTCTCCATCTGTTTCCAAGAGAAGGTTCCTGAATGAGGGTAAGAACACACCCAGGTCCAACACATGGTGGGTCTGAACAGTTACCTTGTTATGGGGAGCCCACAGAAATGGCCACTCAGGCATCGTTTATGGACAATTAAAGGTCTTTATTATAGCCAGCTGGGACTACATTGAGGTATTTGAGACCCAAGTTGTAGTGCCAAGTGTTTAGGATAAGGGGTCTTTAAAGGCAAAAGCTACATCTCAGCATCTCTCTCACAGCTACAGTGGGAGGTTTTGTGCAAGCAAGTACTTTAACAGAAGCTAAGATAAATTAGCTTGGACATCTTGACCTCAGATTCCTAAGACAGAGTTGGATAATTTTCCATGCAATTCTCCATCAAAGAGATTAAATTTTAGCTAAACCTAAAATGGTCTGAGCACGAATACAAGATGGCAGAACCTCTGCACTGTCTTGCCCTGTCATAATCTGTGGTTATAAATATTTACAATGTAGTTAGGGATTATGCTGGCTAATGTAGGCTGTCCTCCAAGATCCATGACTTCACCAGCTATGAAGTTGGCTAGGCTTCCAGGACTAGGAATCTCCCTCTTGTCTTAAATTTAATTAGAACTGTTGGTTAACGTCAGGGTATGTGTGCCATTACTGCATCCTTAGGGTTACTATACTGTGGTGGGCACAGAGCATCCTCAGCATTATTGTACCATGGTGGACACAGATGTCATACCTGGGTGGGACGACTGGTTATTTCTCTGCTCTGCAGGTTTGCATGATATGTTGTGGTACCATGAAAGCTTGTCCTCAGGGAGGAGGCTTTCAAGTCAGATCCTGCTTGGGTTCTATATGCTCTGTGTCTGATGTACATGGTGTCTTCAGCAATAGAAGCTTATGTACCTGAGGTTATCATCAAGATGAATGCTTCTCATTATCCTTACCTTTCTCAGCCACCATACAAATCAAGAACTTACAAGTCAATTCTCATTACTTGATTCTTCTGACCTCTGTGCCATTTATCTCCTTTTCTGACCTAATCTCCTGTCCTCAGTACCTTCTGAGTTCTTCCACCAGGCCCGTGGAGCTCTTACTAATTACTAAAAAAGACTCCCAATATCTCTATCACTCTAGAGTTTTCTGATTTATTTCTTTATCTGAAACTTGGCTCTTTTATTCAGTTGATATTTTCTATGAAGTTCGCTGAAGTGGAAGTTGTTTTTCTCCTGCAGCTTTGCTTTGGAGTAGGGTGCCCGTTTTTACTCTACGTTGTTCTTACTTCTCCTCCCTAACCTACAGTATTAGTCAGTGTCTTCTAGAGGAGCAGACAGAGATCCCTAGAGTGTTGCTGTTCTTCAGCCTACACTGGAAAAAGCTGATTTTAATATTGGCAAGGAATACAACGGCAATAGTATAGATTAACTTTCCAGCAAGAATGAAGTGGGCAAAAAGGCAAAAGTTCTCCTGCCTCTTTTCATCTAGGCTGCCACATGAAGGTGCCACTCACATTTTAGGATGGATTCTCCTATGTCAAATAACCTAATCAAGAAAGCCCCTCATAGGAGTGCCCAGTGACCTGTGTTTTAGTTGATTCCAGATCCAGTCAAGTTAACAACCAAGATTAGCCACTGCAACTATCTATGTGATTTCTCTAATTCCTGTCCTTACTTCATTCAGTTTATGCTCAACACAGTAAACTTCTACTGCTTGGAACCCTGCAATGGTGAATCCTTCTCAGCATCCACAAAAGTTCTTCCACAGCTGTCCCCTGTTACTGCACCCAGGGCTTCCCAGGCATTGTCACCATTTTCATTCTGTTCTCAACCCTATCATTTGCTTGCCCATGTCATAGACTTGCCCGCCATACTCTTACCATATGCAAAATTTTTATACTTACTGTTCAACCCATCCTGCAGATATTGGCGTGGCTTAACCTATCTTCTTGCAATGTCTGCTCTTTATTAGTCAGTGTTACATTGATGTAAAGAGGCATCATGACCATGGTAACTTGTATAAAAACCAAGCATTTAATTAGGGCTGGCTTTCAGTTTCAGAAGTTAAGTTCATTATCCTCATCACAGGAAGCATGGCAGCATGTAGGCAGATATGGTGCTGGAGAAAGAGCTAGAGTTCTACATTTGGATTAGTAGGCAACAAGAAGAGAAAGAAAGAGAGAGGGGAGGAGAGAGAGCATGTGCACTGAGTCTGCCTTGAACATCTGAAGCCTCAAAGCCCACCAGTGACACACTTCCTCCAACAAGACTACACCCCTAATCCTTCCCAAATAGTACAAGTCCCTAATGGGCATGTATTTAAATATATGAGCCTAGGGGGCCTATTCCTATTTAAACCTCTGCATGCTGAGATGCTGTCTTTCCCCTGAGGTTCCTGAGATCATTCAATCTAAATTAGCTGTCATCCCCTTTTCTCATTCTCCGCTTCATGTTTCTGACTGGCACACCTATTATGCAATCTTTTGCTTGTTAATGTTCCTTTTTCTCCCACAAGCTAGAGATTTGTCAATATTATATTCCTATTCTTATTTTTTCCCACACACATTCATGTGTGCATCGTCTTAAGGACTGAAGGTATCTTAAGTGGGATATTTCCTGTGATATATAGTGTAACTTCACTTCTTATAACCAAAAGACTGCTTTTGATTTGATTTTCTGTGACTGTATCTCAAACAGAACCTCTAAGCAACCAGGTTTCAGGGGGCAACAAGTTGCCTCATTCGTGACTCCTACATGTATATTAGTTATCAGGCAAATCATTGCAAACATTTCCATCCTAGCGTTTCTCCATCTGAGACTGATGCCTGCTCAGGTATCAAGTCTGAGATCTTTCATATCTGCTTCATGTTCTCTTTATTCATGTCTGTCAGAGTATTCCGCTGATGTTTCAAAGTCCTTTGCCTTAGAACCTGGGAAAAGAATGGATGTTGAAGCATGGTACCACTAGAAGTCTTTATGGATGGGATACATCAGTTTTGCATTTTTATGGACTTGACAACCCAGCTTTGAAATAGAAAATTGTGAAGCATCACATATTGGAAGATGTCTTGGTGGCACCTGTAACCAGTCTATGAGATACCTCATCTAGTCATTATTTTGCCTGGCACTTGAGGATTTGCACGTGTTTGACAAAGGTGTTAAGACCTGATTCAAGACAGTTGGCATTTACCCACAGTTTCAAAAGCACATTCAGAATGATTCGCACCTTTTAAATGTGTTTGTTATTATTCTATGGTGTGTAACAGTGTGGAAAGAATGACATGGTTAATATATTAATATGATCTTCAATCATTTTTATGGGACATTTGCATCCTTTTATGCAACACCTAATTGACAGTTGGCCCTCCGGTCCTCTCCAGTAGAACTGCCTATTAAATAAAGTTTATGGCCACTGATTTTTAAGTTGGTTAAAGGACATGAAATGAAAATCTACTTTAAGCGATGCTCAATGAAATCTTTCTCTGGTTGGAAAAAAAATCTCATTTCAGAAAATAACTATTTATTCTACAGTCGAGAAAGCACATTGAGGGCCTACTGAGCTTCTGGGTCCATATGAGATACACCTGGGTGCTTCTTTTAGGTGTGGGTACCCTGCTCTTGCTCTTATGAAGTGTACACAGGACTGACAGAAAGGTGGGGGATGCACATGCCTCAGATTTCTGGTGAATGTGGGCTTTCTCATCTCATAGCCCTTCTGCAGTGTCAGCTCTAATGAGAAAGTGATCGTGTCTTGTTTATGGATGCATCCTCTAGCTTTTAGTAAGCAAATCTTCACAAATCTTTGCTAGGTGAATTAATGAAGCAATACACTGATTATATTGCCTTATTGTTACTGTGATTCTGATATACTTTCTACTGTTCTAAACCTGTTAAATATTTAGTTTACAAATCAATGCACTTACAATGGTGCTCAAGAATAGATGCTCATTTACTTTCAGTAAATGAGTGAGCCATTGCAGGCTAAGAACTGTCGCCCTCTTCAGCTGATTGCTGGTGAGCTTCATTAGGTAACCATGTCTTTGTAGCCACCATCACCCTACCTTGAGATTGCCAGCAGATCAAGCCTTGGGCAAATGCAGAGCTGAATATATTCTCAGAGTCTCTGATCTCTTGAACAATAGCTGAGGGTAATGTAAGATCACTTGTTCTTTCTATCTCTCTTTCTACATCATCTTATTTTCTGTCTTCTCACAGGACTGAGCAATCTATGGATATTTTTGTCCCTTGCTTCTCTCTGAAACCTAAAATCAAGTCAGTGGATTCACATACAAGAGCCTGTGATAGTGTCTTAGTTAGGGTTGCTATTGCTGTGAAGGGATATCATGACCACCACAAATCTTGTAAAGCAAAACATTTAATTGGTGCTGACTTTCAGAAAGTGAGCCCATTATTGCCATGGCGGGAAGAATGGCAGCATGCGGGCAGACATGGAGGAGCTGAGAGTTTTAGATCTTGATCCACAGGTAGCAAGGAGAGATTGTGTGCCACACTGGCATAGCTGGAACTCCTGCCCCCACAGTGAAACACTTTCTCCAACAAGGCAACACCTCCTAATAGTGCCACTTCCTATGGGCCAAACATTCAAACACACAAATCTATGGAGGCCATTCCTATTCAAACCACCCCAGATAGTTTTTCCAAATTTTTGTTCAAGCTCTTTATCTATCCAATGCTATTCAGATTTTCTGAATTCACTTGGTCCACATGATTTCAATGTGAGATTTTTTATGTTAGAAATATTATAGAAAAAGAGGTAGAAGGTCACATAGGTGACAAGACTGGTCATAGTATGAAGGAAGCAGAGAGCCCTTCCAGAGACACATGCTAAGAGCAGGATAGGTGAAGAGGACTACGGGTTGTAACGTTCTTTCTCTGTATCTTCCCTTTTCTCCTTCATCTTATGCCCGCAAGTAAAAGCAGATTTCAATGCTATATAATAAGAAAAGTTTGCAGGAGTGTAGGTAAGAACCAAGAAGGGAAGGTGCACCTGAGTCCAGTATTCTTGCAGAAGCGACATTATATTCTACATAGTTTCTAGGTAGAACTGGAATTTTAATAGGAATCAATAGATTAGAAACATCCAAGATAATCAGACCATCAGCAGCAGAAGAAAGAATTAAAGAGAGAACAAGGCAGTATCAAGGAAATGTGAGACAAAACTTTGTTGTTATATGGGGATTATGTTGGAATTTTTTTTGAGATGAGGGATGGAAAATTAGATAAAAGTGATAGATATCCTTCCATGTTGGACTTATGACTTGTTATGAGACAGTGACATATGAGTTGGGGTATAATGTTATAGTTTACTAGTTAACTAATTCTGGACAAACTATTAAACATTTGAAAATTCCCCAGGAGAGTGGAGGGGCAATGCTTGAGCTAGTGGTCACAGCACTGAGGTTCAAAGTAAAGGGAATGATGTTTTCCACCAATTCTTTCAAGAAATATTAATTCAACACCCAGATTGTGGGGTTATTGAGGGAGCCAGAGCTCTAGTCTCCATGACAGCAGTTCTCCACCTGTGAGTCCTGACCTCTTTGGGGGTTGTGTATCAGACATCCTGCATATGAGATATTTATATTACAATTCCCAACAGTAGCAATATTATAGTCATGAAATAATTTTATGTTTGAAAGCTTACCACAACATGGGGAACAGTATTAAAAGGTCACACAGCATTAGGAAGGTTGAGAGCCAGGGTTCTAAGAGTTGCTATGTTAGTGCAGAGAATCTGATGACACACACACATACCAGCCAGAAGGGAATGACATAGTTTCAGGTAGTGGTAATTGCTGTGAAGGGAAAGGACGACGTAAAGACTGATGAGGCAAGTGTTCGAGAGCCAAGTCCATGCTTTAGGTATGTCAGCTAGGGGCATGGTCAGAGATGAAAACTGGGAGTTGGCACACTAGGCATGAAGAGCCAGAGAACTAGGCTTGCAGTCAGGGGTAGCAGCAATCCCATGTTTGAAGGGTGGTATAAAGAATGACAGAGGTGAAGGGCTAAGAATGAGGAAGTAGGCTCCTAGAGACAACCAGGAGAGCTTAGTGAGAGGTAAGTTATTGCTGTGTTTTTACTTATTTTTTTTATTTAAGTCTAAGGACAACCAGAAATACAGCCTCATTTAGAACAAGGCTAGGACACAAACCAGTTAGTCTTTGAGAAGACAGTTGTTACATTACAAGAATGGGGAAACCAGGCAGGAAATTGTTACAATATTTTAGGCAAGAAATGGTGATGGCCTCACCAGGATGGTTGCTGAGAAGCAGCAATACATGCATGCTCTATTCTGTGTACCTATTTGACCAGAAAAAAGGATGCTCAGATGGAGGACACAGGATTCCTTTTGAGTGTGTCTGCTGGTTGTTTTTAGGAGTTAGCATTTGAATCATTGACTGAAGAACATCGCCCTCCCGAATGAGGACACCCTCACTCAGTCTGGCAAGGTCCTGGAGAGAACAATACGGTGTACAGCAAGCGAATCTCCTTCCTGTTTCATCTAGTACATCCACCGTCACAGGCCTTCCTGGGGACATCGCTCTCACAAACACCTTAAAATTGGACTGTGACTTATGCCATTGGTTTCCTTTGGTTCTCGGGTCCTGCGTTCAATCAAATCAAACCATGCCACTGGCTTCTATGATTTCTCTGCTTGCACAGCTGATGAGAGTCTATCACATCCATGATTTTGTGAGCCAGCCCTTATAATGAGCCTTTCTCTTCTTCCTTCTCTCTCTATTTATCTAATATATACACAAACCCTCCACATCTATATTCTGTGTCTTCTATGGTTCTTTTTCTCTGGAGAACCCCAATTTATCAATATATGGCTGGATTTAAGACATTTGCAGTGTCAACATACAATGTTGATCAATCGCAATGATCTTAGATAAAATGCTAAATAAAATCTCACTATTTGCAAGTTTCCAAGTACATTCATAATAGATATTAACATTTTTTTTGGCTTGGTACTCAGAAAGGAAGCTCAAAGTTTTTGACGTTGGAAATGGCATGAGTCAGCGATCCAACAAGTTAGTTAGGTAATATCATTAACATGGGGAGATGGTATATGCGTAGTGCTTCCCAACTTAAATGTCTACATGAATTCCCTGGAGACCTTGTCAATACAGACTCCAGATCTATAGGTCATGGATGAGACACAGTTGTCTACACTTTCAACAAGCCCCTAGTTGGCTCTAGAGTTGAGTTGCTGGAATGTTAAGTCACACTGCTGATAGCAAAAACTTAATTGTTATTTACACCAGGCTGGGAGTGTGAGTATAGAGAAGATAAGTTTTTCTTTCACAGTGGAGGTAGAGATTGGACAATAAAGAGGAATTAAGAAAAAAAGGGAAATATAGAATCAAGGTTAAAAGAAACGACAGGATCAGGAGTAGATACTAAAATCAAGACTGGGGAAGGAATTTGCTAGTTAAAATTATTTTTCTTAGGCAGCAACTTGGGCCCCTATGAGAGTTCAGCTCTCTGTGACCTCTTCATCTGTGTGTGAAGGGATGAAGTGTCAAAATTTCCATCCTTTTGTGTCTACTGAATGCTACAGCATAGAGTCAAACATGTATCTGAAGAGCCCACAGTGAAGGTGGTGGTAACTTTACACCAAGCAATGAGGTTAGGCCTGAAATCAATAAATCATTTTGGAAGTCAAGAATGACTGTGCCTTCTTTGACCATGGTATCTGAGCCAGTTTCTGTGTAGTTCCTGATTCTGCCTTCAGGTATTAATGATTCAAAGCCTAGAGACCATCACTCAAACTTTCATGGTGACAACAGAAACAGTGGCCCATGTTACTGAGCATTAGGTAGCAAGCACTATGCTAGGCATTTGAAGAATATTATTTCACTCAAACTCACAACGCTAGGAGAAAGCTCATATTATTATCATCCTGCCTCACTCAAAACACCGTGTCTTCCAATACCCTGCTTTTTAAATCAAGGGACATGAGGATTTTGCAAAGTTCAGTGGTTTGTCAAGGCCTCAGTAATATGACAGACTGGACTGAGATCAAAGTGATTCTTTCAACTAGCACATCTGGGGCCCTTCTTCCTGCAACTCTCTTTTAAACCATTTGTAAAATGGCTTCCCAAGAGGACAACTTCAAAATCAGCTACTTCTATTTTCTTGGAGTTAAATGAAACAGTGTCCCTGGGCAGCAACAAGTATAAATGGGTGGTCTCTAGTTATCCGAGTGACCTTAATCACAGGTCTTGAATTCTTGGGCTAAAATAGCTTCACTTGGGGGAAATGGGGGATTCGGGGTAGATGAAACTAATAGATTCTGTGTTCCAGCCAACATTTGAGTGGCTGTAGGGGCCTCCTCCCAAAAAGAGATGCTGAACAGCCTGTAGAGTCCAGTTCACACAGCTTGGTAAACGGCCCAGATATTGGAGATTTTTACAAAGCCTCTGAGGTATTCTGGTGGACAGCCAAGGACATGTCCCCAGGTAGCTGGCCAAGTCCTTAAGGAAAATACGCGTCTTCCACTGTCTTCTAAGACTTCCTCAGGTGAACACCCACATGACATAGACACGTGAGGCTAATGACTACTAATACTATTTTCATGGTGGCTTTGCTCTTGTCATGGAACCCAAGTGGGACTCTTTTTGGCCTGAGATATCAACAGGGCCACACCTCAACAGAGCATATAAAAACCTCTGGATTTGATGGGTGAAAAAAATGTAAATGTGGAAAAAATGAACTTTTAAAAACCAAGAAAAGAAAAAAAAAGAAGAAGAAGAAGCTATTCCTGCAGAATGGCTTTCCCAGGAGCCTGATCCAGCTGTGGTACTTTGTGTGCTCAGAGGTAACCTGGAGTTAGGAAATGTACTAAAGGCCAGCAGGATCCGCCTCAGTTTGGCTGAGAAAGCACAGTCACTGGATGTCCGAGATATTACGCAGGGATTTGAATGCTGGGTACAAGTGCAACATGGAAATTATTTCAACAGTAAGTGTGAGTGTCAAGTGTCCTGCTGGGCCTCGGGGCTCGGATACTCCTGTGGGTGAATGGAGCAGCAGCTGGAGCCCCATGGAGCCCCCATGAAGCCCCATTGCACGGAAGTGGCACAGTGGCCAGTAAAATTTGCCCTAGGGTTTTGGAGTTGGCCTTTCCGTCACAAACATCGCCAGTACGCTTTTATTTTCAGATGATTCAGCCATAAGAATGTGCGTGTGTGTCCAAGCTGTCCAGATGGAGTCAAGCCTGGTTGTGTTCCCTTTTGATCCCCACCTTCTCTTACTTCTGTTCCTGAACTGCTGAACCCGGAGAGCTATTTGCCTTTCTGTGGCAGAATGACATCAGCAGGGAGTCAGTTCTTGGGCCAAGGGAGCCAAGTCCTCAGACACCATCTCGGAAGTAGGACAAGTACATTTTGTTTCTCCAATTCAACCCAGAGAACTGCTTGGTCCCTGAGGCCCGTGCCAAAAGTGTTTGCGCAACTTCGGCAGCGGTGCCCAAAAGGCGGTGCAAGACTCGGCTAGAGGTTTCATTTCGTTGTGGAATGAGCACTCACAGATGGCAAGGCTAGTATTGGTGGCCGTGTCTATGTGAATTGCAGGCTCAAATCTCCGGAAAGGTTAGGGTCCTAGAAGGCGTGGTACTAGGGATCTGGCTAGGTCTATCATAGCCCGTTGTCTTAGTACATAACCTAGCCAAGGCACACAGCGTTGAGGTAAAGCTGGCCAGGGCACTGAGCCATCTTATTTTGGCTAGGAGCATGTTCCTGGGCGGGGGTGGGGAAGTTGGGGAGGAGAAAAGCTACCAATTTGGCTGTTGCTCCCAAACATTTGCTCTGCATTCTTGAATCCTCTTGGTTAAAGTCCTTATACCCCAGGCAGTGGGGAAAGAATGCGCACACTCTACACATGTGAATGCATGCATACACAGAGAGACCCAAAACATCTTAGTAGATAAAAACCAGCTATTGCCTGAGTGCCTATATATGCATAATTTTGTTAGGAGAAATCAAGCACTATGAAAATGTGTGCGTATATAAATGACCAATATTTGAAGGCTAATGCTGGTGGTATCTTTCAAGGTCTAATGTAATAATAAATTTGTATGTTTTGTAGGGCTTTATAGGTCACAGTCAATTTCACATGTCTCCTTCATCTGATGGGCCTAACCACTGTGTAGAGCAAGTGTTAGTTTCTTCTCTAATTCAATACTTAAGGAAACCAGGGAAGTAACTTGCTCAAGATTGCATATCAAACAAGTCTCAGGATCAGGACTAAAAACAGAGGTCAACCCTGTTGAATCTCCTTATCCTACTGACCCCTAATCTTTATGGTAAAATGGCCAAAGGGAAGCAGTCCTGAAATCTACTCATTTATTTGTAGGACTGGATGACGTGGCTCAGTCCCTCCCAGAGTAGTCAAGAGATAAACTCAGCATCTGCTTCACTTGGAACTTAAAAAACAAAACAAAACAAAACAACAACGACATAAAACAAAAAACAAAAAGAAAAACCAAACAAACAAAAAACGAGTTCCAAGTCCATCCCTGACCATTTGAGTCATAATCTGCACTTTGATACCATCATGTGTGTGATCAGCCAAGTTTGAGACACTAGGGAGGATGGGGCTAGGGTTGTACTCTTTCCTGTCATACTTACGAGCCTCTGAGCATTTAAATAACATAATTGAAGGAACAAAAAAAGAGAGAGAAAAAGAAAAAGAAGAAGAAGAAGGAGGAGGGGGAAGAGAAAAGAAGGAGAAGGAGGAGAAGGTGAAGGAGAGGTGAAAAAGGAGAAGAAACAGCTGCTACCAGCTAGCTCATGCTACAATCTCATACTCACTGTTCTAAAAGCCAGATATAGGAGATCTTGCCTCCAAAACTCCCCAGGTAGCTGTCCTGTAGTCAGGGTTGAAAACTGTTGAAATAGATCAGGTGCTTTCCACCTTTGCTGAGTCTGTGAGCCTTGTCCACAGCGAACAGTGTAAACATGCATCATTTGCCCCACGCATGGTGGGTTTGTCAGGATTCATAAAACATTTTGCCTTATTGAATCTAAACTTTCCTATTGCTTGGAGATCTTATCCAATAAGCACCTGCAGGTGGCCATTCCCTGTGGGTAACTATTCCAAGGGCACACAGTAAATTGGAGTCCCTTTCTCTTCTTGGAAAACAAATCAAAATGTCAAGAATCAAAATGTCTGAAGAGATGTGAGCAGCTTTATGGTGTGTTAGGAGAGTGTGGCAAAGCATTAGAATCCTCAGGGTGAGGAGAGATTCCTGGCTCAGATCATTCCGCAATTCAGGGAAAGCTCTTGGGGGTGCCTGAGGATGAACAGGATGGTCACTTCTCTGCACATGCTTCCCAGAACATTGACAAGAACAATGTCCAGGCCCCAGGAAGGTCCCAGCCACCTGGTGAGGCACGGGTAGAGAGCTGAGGACGTATTGTGCTTATTGCACCTCTATTTATTTATTTATTTATTTAGATGCAAAACCCCAAACAACCTCTACATTTTCCTGTATCCAGAGTCACAATGTCAGATTTGGAATCAAGCTTACTCTGTTGTGGAGCCATCTGTTTGAGATATCAAGACAAAATTCATCAGGGAATGCTTACGTCTAGGTCAAAACAGGACAGCTGTGTGGCTCAGGCCACAGACCCAGCCCACGCAGGAGCTTGTAACTCTAGATGGCCCATATCCAGGGGAACCCACTTATTTACTAGGTTTGCAAAGCAGTGCAGAAACAGATGAGGATTTCTTGTTGAGCCCTGCCCTGCCACTGATAGGCAAGCCTGGGCACTTGTATTATCATCTGACAGCTATGCCTGTCAGGCCTTGCTCTGAACATGTGAGGACACGTGCTTAGTCTGGGTGCTGCACACAGAAAATGGGCAGCTGTTGCCATTCCTGGCAGCCGGACTTGTGCCTGGTCACGTCCCACTCTGCTGACTGCCTTTCCTCCTCTGCTTTGGTTTCATGGCTTAAGAACTGCATGATATATATATATGCATAATTTTCCTGTTTGAAAACTTCTTGGATTGCTCTCATCTCTTCTATTTCATCTCCTCCTGGCCCATATACAGGGTCCTATAGCTAAGTCTCTAACTCTTCCTACAGAACATGACCCCAGCAGGGTCCTATAGCTAAGTCTCTAACTCTTCCTACCGAACATGACCCCAGGGCAGTGGGAAGAGATGTGCAAATGGTTTCTCTGAAGTCTTAGGCTAGAGATCAAGTAAGTTCTGTGTTCTCGGTACCTGAAGTGATCCATGTTCACTCTCTGCAAGTGACTGGTTAGCCCGCTGGCTATTTCATGCCCACCACAAGTCAAATTGTGACAATCCACCTAAGCAAGAGGCTGAGATGGGAGAGTTTGTGTCTTTCTGCAGATCAGTGGAAAGCTGGATATGGGCAATATGGTTGAGGTGTTCTGCATTCTTCTGCAACTTAGAGTTCTCTAGAACATTTATTTTTTTTTAAGTTTTAAAATTTAAATTAAGTTTTATTT
The DNA here is from genome assembly GCF_004785775.1 of Grammomys surdaster. NCBI lineage: Eukaryota > Metazoa > Chordata > Mammalia > Rodentia > Muridae > Grammomys > Grammomys surdaster. The sequence goes on from NW_021604597.1 coordinate 3,099,830, forward strand.
TTTTTATGCAATGACTAATACATATGTGGGGTCCAGTGACATTTTGAGACACATATATTATACAATGACAAATTTCAAATCACTTCAAATATTGATCAAAGGCTTTGATCAATGACTGTCCCCACCCTCATCCACTCCCACAATCTTTATCTCACTAGAGTAGAGTGAGTAGGCTTATGTATATTTTATAAGCTGACTTATTATTCCCCCTTTCTTGGGTAAGCAGTGTCTTTTTTTTTTTTAATGTGTTTGATGTATGTGAGCACGCGTGTGCATGCATATATGTGTGAGAGTGTATGTCTGTGTGTGTGTGAGATTTGTGTGTGTTTGTATGTGTGTGACTGTGGAGTGAAGTTGACTTTAAGTATCTTCCTTGATTGCTTTCCTCTTTGTTTATTGAGAACCTAGAGCCTGTCAGTTCTGACTAGCATGGATAGCTTGCCCTGGCATCCCATGTTTCTCCCGCCTTGAATGCTAGGCTCACAGGCATCTACTGCCTGTTTTTTTCACACAGGTTTTGGGCATCTGAACTGTGGTCTGCACTCTTCCTTGTCAAGTGCTTTATCCAGTAATCCACCAAGCAAGCTCCACTCCCCAAACTCCTACCTGCATGCTTTCAGACAGGGTTTCATGTCTCCCTGGGTGGCTTTACATTTTTCTATGTATCTGACAATGGCTTTGAACTGGTTCTCCCGTGTCCTTAACAAGGATGCCCTTTCCCCCACCATGACCATTTTTTATGAGGTGCCAGGGATTTGCATGCTCAGAAAGCAACTGAGCTATGTCCGCAGACTGCTGGATCTTACATAATGTCAAACCAGCAAATCCCTTTGTCCAAGACGCCAAGCAAGATCCCTCCCAAATTCCCAGAATCCATGTAAAAGACAAGAGGGTAACCTCACATCCGCAGAGCCCGTAGAGGGAAGCCTGTGCGAGGGCAAGTGTCAGGAAAAATGCAATTTCACTGCTCCCTTGCAAAGCAGCGGCTTATTAACTGCTAACTAAGTGTTGCCCTCTGGTTGTCCCAGAGGGGCAGGCTGTAATGAACAAGGTGGAAGAATCTGGCTCATTTGTAATTACACATTAGCACCACTGAAGTGCAGTTCACACCCACCCTCTCCTTACAGAGCATCTCTCAGGCCAGTCTCAGTGCCCCAGGGCCAAACTTTCCATTGCTTATTCAATTATGTTGTTCCATAGCTAATCACTTTTACGTTCGCCTAATTCTTCTACAGTGAACTGCCTCTGGAATGGGGACCGTTTGCATATCTGTGTCTTAATTACCCTCTGCTTATGTGAGGAAGGGAACTGCGTTTCCCCCTGCCACGCAGCTGGGCAGATTCTGGCTGGGACTGGAAGAAGATCAGCCCAGGCTGGAGGCTGTGGCGTTCCTGCACCTGCTGACTTCCAGCTGCCAGGCTGAGCTAACGGCTAAGACAGAGCAGCAGGCGAGTCCTTTCCTATGGATGGCACTTGCATGCTTGGCCCAAGAATGTATATAAATAGCTCAGTGGTATAGCCCTTGTCTAGTCTGTGTGGTAAGGCCTTGAGTTTGATCCACACCATGAAACCAAATCAAACCAAATCAAACCAAACCAAACCCTTACTCCAACCAAATGCAAACCAAAACAATAAAACCAAGCAAGAATGAAACAATAAGCAAACCAAAACCAATTCTCTCCCCTCAAAACCGAAGCCAACAGAACAACACAAGAATGTGTCCCCTTCAACCATCTCTTCTAGCTGTGGCAATAGATAGGGAAGGGGACACAAATATTTACTTTAAAATTTTAAATTAATAAACTAGTCTGTGTGTGTAGGAATATGCACAACACAGTGCATGTCTGAGGACAGCTTTTCAGAGGTCGGTTCACAACTTCTCCAGTCATTGTTTTTCTGTCTCCAGTGGAGCATGCGACAGGCTCCTGGACAATTGTCCTATCTCTGCCTCCCGTGCTGTTTTGGGAGTGCTAGGGACACAGACATCCACCACCAAATTTGGAATTTTATGTGGGCTTCAGGCATTGATCTCAGGATTCCAGGATTGCACAGCAAGTGTTTTACTTGTCTCCTCAGCTTTGGAAGACAAGCCATTTTAAGAGGCCCTTACAGAATAGCTTTATTATGTTAGTGGGGTTTCCTTACAAAGAGTTGGAATCTCAGTGTGGAGGGAGCCAACACCTAGCTTGAGGTTCTGATGTTATACTAAGCATGTGTAGCTCTGATGAATGAACCTCTCTGTGGTGATGGATTGTTTTGTATCCATGATGCTCCGTTTGATAGTCATTAGCTGCAAATGGCTACTGAACACTTAAAACTGGTTATTGTGACTGAAGACGCACAAGTTAAAGTTCACTTGATTTTTTAATAATTTGCAATTAAATTTAAGGCACTCCGTTTGCCTCAGGACTACTAGTTTACAGTCAGGCAAGGCTGGGCAGTGTGAAGAGTAAGTAGCCCTAGGTGTGACGGGGACACAATGTCCTGTCCATAGAACAGCTCTGCTCTGATAAATAGCTGTGGTGTGAAACCTCAGTGGGCTGTGTACAGATGTTCCATTTGTCATGAGGCTTTGTCCTGAGAAGACTATGAAACATTGGAAATATAGACTTAAAGTACATTGAATGAGCCCAGCCTGCAGAGCATTGTCGCTTACCTGCGTAGCACAGGGAAGCACGGTGGTTGTTTCCTTTCCTGATCACAAACGGCTGGATGGGAGCTGCCCAGCATGCTCAGAGCTGACTAGGAAAAGATCAAAACTCAGAATCTGCTGCATGATCTCTCCTCAATGTGCATCCCCGTCACATGAGCTTAAAGTTGGAACATCATCAGGGAAATGACTGAAAACTAGGGCTGTATTTTTATCCCATTGTATCCTCTAGACATTTTTGCTTTGCCAGACTGATATGGGAATTTATTCATTCCTCTTATTCTTCCAGGCAGCAAGACTATCCTCCAGGCATCTCAAATACCCCTGTGGGAGAAAAGAGGGACTCCGCCTCTTGGCTTCAAGGAGCCGGAAAACAGTCTTGTCTACAGGCTGCAGTGTCTTTGAAGTATCACATTTTGTCTCTAAAAACGGCACGAAACCATGACAATCCATTCTTCAATATATTTGTACTTACTTAATATTAAGAGAAAATCCCCTCCAAATCTTCAAGTAAAACTGCAGTTATGAAGAGAGACAGCAGTTTTATCTCGTGGTTTCATGAATCATCCTGCTTGTGGTCTGTTACCGGGAGCCCCATCCCGCAGTTAGACAAGTGTTGACACGCACACATGATTTAAACCATCAATTTAAATTTCTCTGTCATCTCTACTCAGTAGTTAACAGATAGGTAGGAAATTTTTGTTTAGCAGCATCGAGGTTTCTAGTCGTTTCTAGAAAGAAGAATATGAATAGGTTGAAGGGAATGACCCTGGATTCTGTCTCATTATCCTTAAATTTAAGGTATTTCAAGGCGTTGCACAACAGGTTGCTCCAAGACTAAAACATTCTATCTTCAGGAAGCTCCTCAAACAGGAAGGCAAAAAATTCCGAATAGCTTCATGAAGTCCCTGAAGCTGACTAGATTCACTAGATCCCTCCCTGCCAGACTAAGTAATAAAAGCTGAGAGTCATTCTCAGAAGAAAGGAAGCTAAACTGAAAAGAAGACTCTCAGACAAACCAAGCTGCAGAGAAGACTTGACTAGACCAACTGCTTGGAAGACAGAGAAACCGGCTGAGTTGTTTGGAAGAGGTTTAGACCAGAGTCACTAGAAAATAACACTGTCCAACCTGTTGAGCTGCTGCAGGCTGTGCAGTGTGCTCCAGGTTCCCAGCTTTTATGAGCTGTTCCCCATGCTGGGGTGGGCTTTGGTGAGTTGTTCCTGTAAGTAACCTTACACCATTACTCCTACAAGTAACCTCCATAAAACTCTTTGCTTCACCAAGCTGGGCTTTGGTGGTATCTGTACTTTGATCTGTCATGGGATCCCTATCTGGGATGAGTAGATGCAGCTACCCAGGAAAAGTTTTGCCGCATAGCACAAGGTCAAAAATACAGACATATAGCAAAGCAGATCATATTACAAGGAGAGAAGAATTCAGCAGGTGTGGTGGCACACACCTTCCATTTTAGCAATTGAAAGACATCCTGGGTGAGTTTGAAGCTAATCTTATCTACATAGTGAATTGCAGGTCAGCCAGAGCTTCAGAGTGAGAAGCTCTGAGGGAAGTGGAGTGGGACAGACAGAGTGGGGGAGAGAGAGAGAGAAAAGAGAGAGAGGGAGAGAAGGAAGAAGAGAAGAAGAGAAGGAGGGGAGAGGGAAAGAAAGAGAGAATTCAAGGTCACTTGCTATTAAGAATGCCCTTGTTTTCTAGGCTACATTTGTCTTAAAAGAGAAAGATGCAAAAGATGCTATAGGAGTCATGAGAAATAAACTTAGCTCATATTGCGGATTTAATGAAAGTGGCTCTACTACAGTTCCTAAGTTTCTTTAAAAAGCCAGTGTGAGGGAGGTTGCAGTGAATACTTAGTGCATACATATATACTTTGAATGGGGAACATGTATGATACAAGAAGTACAGATCACACAAAAGAAGTCATAGGTTGCCTCCAAACATTATGTAGATGATCTTGAACTTCTGCTCCATCTGCCTGCACCTCTTCATGCTGACATCACAGGCATATTCCACCTCGGTCAGTTTATACAACAGACTGAACTAGAGCTTCTTGAAGGCAAATGTTCTAGCAATGAATCTAAATCCCCAGTTCCCTGGGTGAGTTTTGGGACGCTGGCTTCCCAACAGACTACCATGGTTTCTTTATGCGTCTTCCTTGTCCCTTCCTCTTGGCTAAGGCTTCTGGTTGGTTGGCAGACACTGAGGGAAGTTGGAGAATTGGTCTGTGAGCAATGGGACAGTTCTTGGGTATTTTTTAATTAGGTAAGTGTTGGGAAAATCCAGGATACTTCGAATGTTTACTGTCAGCCTTGATGAGAACCATGGCAGAGTAAGTTGTGAGCTCTCTTCTATGGGGCTGTCTTACAGAGAGCTTTAGGTTTCTTGTTTGGTTGGTTGGTTGGGTTTTTTGGGGGGTGGTAGTGGAGACAACTTTGGTCCCCGACTGCACTTTTGTTTTGTGGGTTTTGCTTTTGTTTTTCAAATGTTGAATTCAACATATTGTATCCACTATTTTACTTTTTATTCTAACTAATTTTTATTCCATCAAATATTGCTACTATAATTTTAATTGACTACTGCATCCATTCCTCTCATTGGGGTAACATAAGCACCTCAAATGTGAAATTTGCTGAATAGAACTTAGAATTTTCAACCAGATTGCTCTCTATCTTATCTCTTCTCTCAGATGTCAGGGAAATGGCTTACAACGCTCCTCAAGTCAGATGCCATTCCACAGTTGTCTGCTCATGAGGTTTTTCTTGATTAGATTCCTACTGGTCCAAACTGATTCCTATCTTCCTTACAATCTAGACAATGGCCCAGACATCTTAGGGTTCTCTCCTTGAAATTTGGTCTCAATTTCTGGAGTAACTTTGTCCCTCTTCTCCTGAAATCATATTTTTAGAAAACAGATATAGCCATCTCTTACTTCAAATTTCCTATTGACCATTGTTTAAGATCTCTGTAGAGGTTGCAAGAGTTGTCCTAAGTGAACTTGGGTTCTACTGCTCAGTCAGAGCTTCAGATGATTGTCACCTAGTGCTTCACAATCTGGGCAGCCGGTCACCACTCTGCCACATGGGGCTCCAGGTTTGCATTCTTTACCTGCCCCTGGGGTGCCCCTTCTTTCTATTTCTTAACCCACCTGTCATTCGAGCCTGCTTGAAAATACCATTGTCTTAGATTTATTTCTTCTACAGTTCCTTCAGTCAGGGTTAGTTATTCTGTCTCTTACATCTTTCAATTTGTCCATGGTTCTTTCACAGTGGTGATGTTTGTAATGTATAGATTAGTGACGTAGATGGGGGAGATTTTAATGGTATATACGTTGTTCCTACATGTGTCCCCAGAGTCTAGCACAGTGTGAATGCCTATAACTTTTGCCCAAGTACCAATCTTAGCAGTGATGGTTAGCTAAATCAGAATTCTTGGGGAATATACATACTTGCTAGTAATCAAGGAGGTCAGAAGGAGGACTTGGGTTACTTAGAGCTGGTGGTTGTGAGCTGCCTCCTATGGGTGCTAAGAACCAAACTTGGGTACCCTGGAAAAGGGGCAAATATTCTTCATTGCTGAGCTCTGTTTCTAGCCCCAAATTAACATTTCATTAAAGGCATTTATGAGTGAATCAAGGGCTATCATCAGAGAAGGCCTCGAACTTATTTTAAATTACCTTGTGCCTGTCTGAAAAACTGAAATTATTGTTTAAGCCCCTCAGACATTACACCACTAATCCTTTTCTAATGATCTCATCCTAAGAAACAGCATCAGCAGGGGACTCTCAAGCCTCCCCTTCTCGTAACGACATAATGAGCAGATTTGGGTATTTACATAATAACTTAGGATGATTTCAGAGCATTTTAGACAAAATATACAGCCACTTAGGTTGGAGTCATCGCACCCATCTCAGCTCTCATAGGAATTAAAGGGAGATGGAAATGGAAAAAGCAAAAATCCGGGAGTGTTTGGGTGTGTCCCACTCGGTCTAGGTTCTTAAATGCCTTGGGTTTATAGTGAGATGTTATAATTAGGAAACTGGCTTCACAGAAAATACAAGCACTGAAGCTTTGAGCAAAATATTAAAAAAGAAAAAGAAAGCAACAACAACAACAACAAAAAAAAAAAACGGTTGAAGCTAAAAGCAACTAACTAGGTTCTGAAGTGGTACTGAAAACAGCTAGTAATCATCATTTATACAGGGGAGGCCACTGAGCCCAATTTGACCTGACTTGCTGTGCTGCTCATTTCTGATGTATAGGCTGCCTTTGCTTAGTACTTAATTTCTATGTCTTTTCTCTAAAATTCACTAATAATCCAGTGGCTATTTTTACCTTAAGACATTTACATGCGTACTTGCTATGTTCTTTGCTTCTCTTTATTCTTGGGAATCATTTTCTTTCTTTCGCCTGCAGCCACTCTTTTGTAAGAGTCTGTCGGCTCTATAACAACTACTTTTGGGCTTTTCCTATTTAAAAAAAGGTGTTATTCTCACCCTCTCATTTCAAAGAGAGCTCTGCTGAGCCTCTAATGGTTCAGCTGGGTTGTGGCTGTTGATGAGTCTGCTGTAGGCTGGTGTCCTCTTACCACCTGTCTTGGTCTCTGTACACCTCTTCTTTGTCTTTGGTTGTTCTGCAGACTCCAAGAATGTTGCTGTTTATGGCCTTTGTGAGTTACAAGACAACTGTCATAAATCAACTCTGGGAAAGAGTCATTCATTGTCTGACTACTTTCCTTTTGTTGTGATTACCCCAATCTACCACTTGGAAACTTATTATCAAATTTCTTTGAGATCTCCATTGAGGTCTGTACCTCTTTTTCCCCCCTTACTTCGCATGTTTGAGTGTGGTTCAGCCCTAATCCTTTTAAAATATAGACATAACTACATATTCTGAGAGCCAAGGACAAGGCAACTTACTCCAATCTCTTTCTCAGGTATATTTTACTTTATGTTTTTAAAGTTCAAGTGTTAAGAATGTGTCCCCATTATCCTTCTCTGTCCCCACCGCCCACAACCAGTGTACAGGATGTGTATACCCTGTGTACAGGATGAAATGCTTCAGGCAAAATGATTGTCTATTTTGAAATTTCCCATATTACCTTGTATGTACTGGCATCTTCCCAGACTTACTGTCAAACATCCACCAAATTCTTGGAATTCTATAAAAGGAAAGTATTTAGTATAAATCTTCTCTTCAAGCTTGAAGACCTAGTCTTTCCTTCTTAAAATCTGTCCTTTTACAACATGATAAAGTTCTTAGGATAGGAAACAAGCTCACCAACCTGGGTCTTCAGTAGAACACCAGAGAATATGTGCATACACCTCTGTTTATACTATGTATCCGTGTGTACACAGATCAATGTAGAGAGCTGCAGACAGGGCGTGTGTATATATATGGCTGTGTGTCTGTGTGTGCACCCACATCAGTGTAGAGGGAGAGCCGAGGCAGTGTGAGATGTGGAGAACCAACTGCTGCTTCACTGGAGGGGAAGACAAGGGATTACACACCGCCTTATAGATATAAAGCCTGCCCAGGGTCATCTCGAGCAGAATGGGCAGGGATTGGTTCAGGAAATACAGGGTAATAACTAATCTCACATCTACTCACTTGAGCTTCTGTGGGGGTCCCCATTATGTGTGGGCTAATGATCTGGAAGAGGGCGTTGCTAATTTACTAATGACTTTGAATTGCATTAACTTTGAGGGCTTAGATCATCAACATGGAATGAAAAAGAATGTATGTACATTGTATGAAATTTCCATGGCAGCTGAGATATATTTCTACCATGTAGAGCCTAACACAGTCTGACAGGGGGTTGCTAGGCTAATGACAAGGGACAGGACAGACTGCATCTCTTTTTCTTATCCCTTTCAGCATCCGCAGAACTTTGCTGGTTTTGCACAAAGTTGGCTATTTGTAGATAATGGGAGAGAAAATCAGCAGGACAGTGTCAAAGCCCTCCTAAGGGTGTTCTCTCTTGCCTATCTGCAGCTGGGAAAGCTCTATTCATTTGAAAGACCTTTATGATTATATTGGGATACCCAAGTTACCCAAGGTACTGTTCCTACCACAAGCTGTTCAGCCTCGGACCCATCTGTAGCTCTCTTCTACCAAGTTAGGTGACATATTTACAGGATTAAGGGATTAGGAGTAGTTCTCAAACTGTGAGTTTAGACTCCCTCAGGGGGATTGCATATCAGATAGCCTGCATATCATATATTTATATTATGATTACATAACAGTAGCAAAATTACAGTTATGAAGTAGCAAAAAAATAATTTTATGGTTGGGGGTCACCACAACATGAGGAACTGTATTAATGGGTCACAGCATTAGGAAGTTTGAGAACCACTGGATTAGGGTGAGGACAAATTTTCAGGGATGCTATCATTTGATCCAATACTCACACCCAGAGGTTGGAAATCAGGGCCAAGTAAAACTTAGTCTCCAATTGGAATAGTGTATCAGGGTACTGCCATGGTTTGGTAGGCCAGGAACTGGTAGGGACTAAGATGCGTTGAATATAAAGCAGAGATTCTGTGGATCAGAAGCTTATGGTACACATGCCCTTCTGGGCTCTCTCCAGAGAACCCATGCCAGACCTTTTGCTCATAAGCCTATGAATATTATACTTCTAGTTCAAAATCAAAAGTCAGACTAATGTGTTTTAAATAATAAATAATTTATTTTGGGTGATGGGGTGTCTTTTGGGTAAAAGAAGTATTTAAAGAGGTAAGTACACAGCCTCATGGTTAAGAGGGAACTAGGAGATCCCTAAGAAGGATCAATAAGTCATGTATGTGAAAATGTCTTAAAGCATACTCAAGAGGCCTAATAAAGAGCAATGGAATAAAAGAGGTGTGAGTCTACTTTATTCAGATACAAAAGTAAACACTGTCCAGACTGGGACTGTGGAAGTGGAAGAACATGCCCTTAAAGAGACCCTAGTTCTAAACACCAAAACCTGTAACCATGTGACCTTGGATTTTGGTACAATGTAGTGGGATATATTATAGCTCCAGTGTTGTGAGGAGTGTTGGAAAGTATGCGGAAAGACTTTGAGACATGAGAAGGGAAATGGCCCCGTTTGCCTGTATGAGTTGAAAGAGGGTGATGGGAGGCATGGAGAGTACAGGCAATAGTAGCACAAGACGGACTGCATCATTGAACACTGAGGACCAGGAGTGGAGGGATACAGGTGGCCTCTAGGAGTTGGAAAGGCTCAAAAATGGAGAATCGCTAGGAGCTTCCAGATAGAACCAAGCCTTACCAATGTCACATTTGGATTTTCACTCGAGGGACCTAGTGGTGGACTTCTGAATCATTGAATGCAGCATAATAGCATTGGTTTTGAGATAGATTTTTACTGTGTTACCCTGACTTGCCCGGAACTTGCTGTATACATTAGACTATCCTCAGACCTATAGAGACTGGCTTGCTTCTGCCTCCCTAGTGCTTGGTTTAAAGGTGTGCGTCATCTTACGTGGAAAATTTGTATTGTTTTGAGATAATAGGTTTGTGGTCATCTGTCATGGTAACAGTAGGTACAGATGTAGGACAAGTGGGTTTTGGTGAGTTTGTGTCTTGCGCTGGAGCCCAATGTGGAATGGCTATTCTTTTGAATTACAACTTAAAGAATGAAAGAATAAATGAACTCTAGACTATGGGACAATTGTCCCATCCTAGATGACTTAGGGTGATGACATTTCTTTGCTGTCATAAAGTGTTTCTCTCTTTTAAAAGTTGGTTGGTATTTTTTTTTTTTTGCTTTTTTTTTTGCAAAGACATCCACAGAACATGCAAACACTCACCGTCTCCCTAAATATACATGTATATACAGGCACATATACAAACTCTGAAGTACAGACAACCCTTGCCTCTTAAATTAAGCCTGGGTTGAGGAAACAAAACGCTTTCCATTAGGGGGCCTATCGTGGTCTGGTGGGATGGCCTGTAGGTAGCTAATGTTACAGCTCAGACTGAAATGTTCTGAATCAGATGACCTTAGACTTTCGGTTCAGACTAATTAAGCCTTTTGTGCCTGTACGGAATGTTCTGGTTTGCAGCAGTGGTTGTGTAACTGTTTAAACTGGACACCTTTGCTCCAGGGCGCTAGCTCGTACGACGCACTCCACTCTTCTGTTGTTTTTCCGTGAAGCATGCAATAGGATAGCTGTGACCCCTTTCAATGAGTGAGGATATCACACACTCAGTTTTGTCATGAAATTTCTGGGTTTGTGGCTATCAAAGGGGTGAATTTTAGAGACAGGCGGTGGGTAGAAATGGCTAGTGTTACAACTCAGAAAAGCAAAAGGTTGTTCCTCTCCTGCTGCGAGCGCTTTCCTCTACATACTGTCCAGTGAACTTTCGACAGGAGCCTTGAGGAGCTGAAACTGAAAAGGGACAGTGGGAAGGTCACTGGAAGCCAACAAGAGAAATCTGGACTACTGAGTTTTATCCTCAGAGCTAGTTCGAGAAGGGGTGGTGCTGGTTATACTCTATGCTATTTTATTAGGTGATCCTTTGTTATGAACTGGGTGAAATGGTGAACCCACACAGCTTGGCTGGGATCGTTTGTAGGGCAGGAGAAACAAGAACACCACAGTGCTGCAGCATTGGCTTGGACTAAGGTTTTATTTGTTTGTTTGGTTGGTTGGTTGGTTGCTTAGTTGGTTTTTAATAACCTCCCAGTTTAGAATGATATCACAACTTTTCTTGTCTCAGATTGTTTAATCTACAGTTTGCCAAAGGTGATGGGATCTCAAAAAGAGAATAACACTTTCATCTGGGGCAAGTTGCTCAGCTTGTCTGTGACTTGGGTTTTCACCTGTAAAGTGAAGATAATAGTGAGATTCTCAAAACATTTTTTTTCTTTCGTGGGGAGCTTAGCAAAGTGTGCACACAAAGTACACAGGTTATTGCTTACCCGAGGGTGCATCCTCTATAAAAAAAGCTACTCTTGTTGTTGGCATACTCATGAAGTAAGACAGTGTCAGAAATAAGGCTAAGTACTCTGGGACAAAGATGACTAGCCAGAGCCCTGCCTGGTGCACTGCTGCAGATTCTCGGGGGGAAATGTGGGAATAACTAAGAATAAAGTTAAGAATCTCTGGGGCAATGGCTCCACGATGGAGCAGTTGTCTAGCATGTACAGTGCTCAATTTCCAATTCTACTACCACAGAAGAAACTGAAACTGAAACCATGAATGCTGCTCAGACTATGGACTGGGTAGAGCACGTTGCCCACTGAACCTGGGAAGCTTTGACTCATGAAGGACTTCTCTATCTTCCATCTTCAGAGTGAAGAGGTGAAGGTGTTCATACATAGGTGTTCAGCAGATACATGGGTGGGAGGGACATTTCAGACAGAATTTTATCCCCTTCTTTTCTGTTTGGTTGCACATCTCACAGAGGGGACCGGGTACAAAGCCTGACACACAGACATGGAGTATCTGAATACTCATAAGCAGACTGTTTACACAACTTTGCTGTGACCTCATTTTGGTTCATTGAAAGCAGACAAATAGAGGCCTGGCCCTGACTAACAGAGAAGAGAGCAGTTATCAAAAATACCTCAGCTGGGTGGTGGTGGCATACGCCTTTAATCCCAGCTTTCCAGAGGCAGAGGCAGGCAGATTTCAAAGGTCAAGTCCAGTCTGGTCTACAGAACCAGGACAGCCAGGGCTACATAGAGAAAACCTGTCTTCAAAATCAACCCAATCACCCACCCACCCACACACTCAACCCACCAAAAAAACCAAACCAAACCAAACCCCCCAAAAAACAAACAAACAAAAACAAGACCCAAAGCAAAACAACCCCTGTCCCCAAAATACCCACAGTGCCCACAGTCACAGTGTTGACCAGGAACAAAGGGAGATTAAGCAGCCCAGCCTCTCCTGGTCTTATATTTCCGCTAGTCCCTGCTTTTGCTTGCAGCAATGCCAGAACAGGAGAAGAAAAGAACCCCAAGAAAAATGGTTCTGCTGCAGGCGCGAGAGGAATAAGCTCCAGTTGCTCAGCTGTAGTTCTTCCACGCCTCTGAGCATCCTGTTTCTTCCTTTGGTGAAAACTACTGATTTTTTGTTGGCTGTAGGTAGCATGTGAAGCATCAGTTATGCTGAAACTCTCTCTATATACTGTCTTCTTTGTGGGGCCACTTAAGTGTGTTCTGTACTCAGTGGTATTCAAAAACTAATATGTGACCTAAAAAGTGGTGTCTTGTATGAATAGAGGCTCTTTTTAGGATTTATTTGGGTTGTAAATTATATGAAGGGAAAGCCCGGTTTTGACCTGCTCATTAGGGTATTCCTGGAGCTAACACAGGTAATGGCCAGGAGGTGCCATCTATCTATCTATCTATCTATCTATCTATCTATCTATCTATCTATCTAT
>NW_021604597.1:3112899-3149067 GCF_004785775.1 Grammomys surdaster
TATCTATCTATCTATCTATCTATCTATCTATCTATCTATCTATCTATGGAGGTGCTAAGTATATACATTTAGCACCTTTCCTACCTCCTTTCTTCTATTCCTAATGAGTAGCTGGTGGTGAATATGATTGTGTTTACTGTGCATACTAAGCACAAATGGACATGGCAAGTGGGTGGATAGATAGATTGATGCTTGGATAGATAGACTGATGCTTGAATAAACAAACTACTGGATGAGTGAATGAGTAGACGGGTTGACAGACGGAGAGTTGGGTGGGTAGGTGGGTAGATGAGTGGGCATATGGGTTGATGAATGAATGATGGGTGAATGAGTGAAGGTACATGTGTATGCATTAATGAATTGGATAATTACTGATGAGCCACTTTTCTAGGGATGCTTTCAGCTGTCATAACATTCCCACAGCTGACTTTATCTGTGAATATGTGTGTCATACAGCAAATCTAAACACACAGCTGCAGGTGTGTCTTTCTTATTTTCTGATGCAATGAGGAAACACTTAGGAGGAGAGGGGGCTAGGTGGGGGCTAGCTCCTTGCAGATGTATAATGAGATTCCTTGAAACCACACCGTTTACACGATCATGTTTAATCCTCACAGCAATTTTATGAAACAAGTGTTCTTATTACCACAAAATTACAAGCATTTAATGAAGTGGAATAGCTAGCTGAGGAAATTGTAGAGCGAGGACTCGAACCTGGCTAGGTTGTCCTCATTTAGAAGCCTGGACCCTTTCCTAATATACAGAGCAGAGAAATCTTAGTGTATAGTTGACCAAGTCGTCTCAGAAATATGAGTGGTTTTGTTTGAACCCAGTGAAGCCACTAATTTCTTGCTTTGGCAAATCGCTTAATTTGCCTTCTCAGTTTACTCTATATTTTAATGGAGGTAAGAGAGTCTTCTTAGCAGCAGTGCTGTGAAAAATCAATGCCTATAATAGAAAGCTTTGAGATAAAGAGCTGGGGGCATGGGTTGAGCATGCTGCAGAGAAAGAATGAGGAACTCCATCTCGTTCTATCTGAGTGAGCTGGTTTGTAATGTGCCGTGTCTGTACAATATTTATTCGTTATCGTGAGAGACCCATAACTGGGTAAAGCCCTGAGGATAAGTGACTGTCGAGTGTGCAGCCCTCATGGGATGTCTGTACTATTCTTTCCATGGCTTAGGGACTATCACAGAAGAAGGGGCAGTAAAGAAGACTGAAGGCTGGGATGAGTGCTGTAAAATGCTGTCCTCTGGACATGGCTCACAGCTACCGTGTTCATGAGCTCAATTACCTGTGGTTATCTGCATAAGACGTACACACTACTGAGTCCATCAGCGTTTCCTCCTTTATGAGGGTGGGGCTCACGAGGCCTCAGCCCCCACCCTCAAGGTAGTTAGTGGTTGTTGGGAGAGGAGTCATTTTCTTCAGTATTCTATCCACTGTTAAGTTGCTCGTATTCCATTAAATAACTCTCCATCACCCAAGGCCATAGTATGAAGCCTGAACTCAATGGGTTTCTCTCTCACACACACAAAAGCCATGAGGGGCTGAAGAGATGATTCAGTGGTTAAGAAGAGCACATATGTCTCTAGGAGAGGACTCAGGATCAGTTCCCACGACCTATGTTTGGTGGTTCAAAACCACCTCAAACTCCAGTTCCAGGGATCTGACACCTTTGACCCCTGAAGGTATCTTCAGTCTGCCTTACACACACACTTAAAATTTTTTAAAAATGAATTTTTAAAGAAACAAAAAATAGAAAAATTTGTGAAGAAGAGTTCAGCAGGACTAGGAGGGTCTAAGAAAGGGTAATGGGATGGTAGTGAATATGAGCAAAATATGTTACATTCCTGCATGAAATTGCCAAGTAAATACGTGTGTTTTACAAATTAAACCAACTTCCAGTGATGAGTTCTAGAGAGGAAGTGGAATTTGGTAAGTAATTTCTATATTGAATTTTCACATGGTGTTTTAAACTGTTTTTAGTACTATATTACTATAAAAGAAAACCCACTGTTATGAATTGCTAATGGTGGTATTTAAATTCTGCTGGGAAGTCAGAAAAGAAAGCACATCATAGCCATCACTGCTACTTTCAGTTGACACACTTGGAATGGTGGGACTTTCTGTAGTAAATTGCATGAAGCCACAGGACACGGGGAAAGAACATCTCTCTATTTTTATGGGTCTTTTCTTTTCAGATGGGGTATCTTGGGGTAATATTTTTTAACAAATTAATTTTAGCTGATACATATAGTCTGTGCACATTTATGTTGTTATCCTCTTCTGCCTCTGCCATGGGCTACCATAGACTCATCTGTTGCCTTTCATCCATTCTTTGGTTTGTCAACTACTTACAGAGCATTAGCTCTGTGCCAGGTACTGTTCAGGCAGAATGGAGATGACCTTACCTCCTAGAGAGACTCACAGTGAAGAAGAAATCACATGGCTACATGGCATGGAACAAAAAAGGTAAGAGAAATGAAGGAAAGTGATAGGATTGGGCTGGGAGCCAAGCCAGGAAATTGTCTAGGAAATCGGCCTCGGGAATGGATTTCAGATGAATTCTGAACACCAAGAGGGAGTAACATGGCTGAGATCTGTGGTGTGTGGAACACCAAAATGAGTGGGGCAAAGGGCAAAGCCTGACCCTGGGTGCTCCTGTTCTGGTGTCCAGGGGCATGGACAAACACACTTGCTAGTTACAATAGCCTCAGATGCTGCAGAGATGTACTCAGGAGAGTAAGCCTGTGAAACTCATCCCTGGACAGGTCCTAGGGAAGCAGGACTGCCTAGAGGGTAGGATCACAGACAGAGAGCACCAATAAGGAGGGCATAGTGAAGGGAGTCTCCTGGGAAGGCCAAGGATGCCAAAGAAGAGTCCAGCTGACAAAGCAAAAGTAGCATTTCAAATCTGGAAGATGTTTTGGGTCTGGGAGAAAGGGCCCTGACTATCACACTAAGGAATCCGAATGTGAACCTCTAAAGAACTGTGAGAAGATTTTAACCAGGAAGGAAAATGATTACACTTACACCAAAGAGACTCTATGTAGCAGAAGGCCGAAAGTGGGATAGATGGGAGACCAGGAGCCATACTAGAAACTGACAAAGAAGCATCGGGGACACAGGTAGCAGAGACAGGCAAACTTGAGAATGGCCTTAAAGATGGGTGGCTGGTGGCCTGAGTGGGAGGTCACAGACAATGGTCATGAAAAGATTCTTTACTTTGCTCTCTACAGTATTCCTCCAATAAGGAGTTCGTTGGGCACTGTGCCTAGCCCCTGCCCCACACAGTATCCTGCCAGCCACCCAGCATCAGAGACTCCTGATAAATTGGTTCAAGTTTCCCATCTCTGGCTTGGGAGCACTTCTTGTTTTATGTCATATCAGAGTGATCTTCCTCAGAGTGAGAGATGACTTCTGGAGGAACTTTAGAGCTTTTGTTGCTCTCCACAAGTCCTTTCTTGACCTAGCATTTGGCAGAGATCACTCTGAAGGGTCTTAGGGTGGTTGTGTGTGATTTGTCTTTTATGGGAATGCCTTTTCAAATCTTTTGTCCATTTTATTCATGGGGTTTTTGTTTTTTGTGTTTAATGTTGAGATTTAAATAATTAGGTGATCATTATAGAGCAGATCACAGGTGTCTTATAGAAACACTGGAGAGTGAATCCTAAGCTGAATTTGTGATATCTTAGAAGCTTCCTGAGAGAAGAAACAGAATGATCCTTTATCCACAGAGAGCACGCCTTTCTTATACATGCATCCACAAGACAAGGCACAGATCCGTGTGGCATTTTAACCTTCTTTAAAGGTTTGTTGCTGTTGTTGTTAGTGGAAGATTGCAAGGAGTCTTTCTTCCATACACCACCTTGTTGAAAATGACAATAAAATGCTTAAGAAGGTGCTGGCAAGTGGAAGAGGAGAACTTGGAAAATCTGTTAACATAGACACCGACTCTGGAAGAAGGACCATTGACACACTCACCCACATCAAGGGCCACCCATTATCCCCAACGTGGCCCAGTACTCAATATACTACCACAGGGGGACTTTCACTATGTCTCGCACCAGAAGAAGAGGCAGAACCTTGAGCATACAGCCCCAGTGAGACTCCTATGTAGGTCAGATGCTGCTTGTAACCATGAGCATCTAAAGATCGCATCTCAGGGCAAGGCCTGGGCTTATGCTGTTGGCACTGAGCTGCCTTGCAGCATGACTCCTTGGCCTTTGGCGGGATTGTTGCGAGCAGAGAGCAAAGAGCTATCTGTACCCGGAGTATGAATTCAGTAGAAAGCTTTTGTATGGGTTTTTTGTTCCCAAGTCCTCGTGGCAACCTGGCCATGCTCCCAGATGTGAGATGCCTGTTGTCCAGATGTTTCTCTGGACAACTCTCAGAACTGGGTGGGCCTAGAGAATGCTCCACACAGAAGCATTTGTCAGTTTGCATTCACCTGTTGTACAGAATCAGTGGCTCTCTCCAGTGCAGGTCTGTGAACCAGGGCACTTGTTGGGAAAAAAAAAAATCAGCAAAGGATTTTCAAAAGCCTGGGAAATCCACTCTGGTCTCTATTGCTGTGGTGATTCTTCTGACTGGAGCACAAGGCATTGGTTGCTTTAATGAAGGTACCCTTGGCTGACAAATATTAACCCTTCCTTGCTTTAATGGAAATAAAGATATTAACTAGTAGTTTGTTTTTAATTTTAACCACCCGTGCTCTCTTGGAAAAATAAAAATAAAAAAATTTGTCCTTGAGGGAACGTGGAGTTTATTGTGACTAACTTCAAGAGACGTTAAAGGAGCCAGCATAGACATGTTTTATTACTTGGCAAGGGTCTTGTACAAAGCTTGGCACATAGTAGAGGCACAGTACATACTAGATCCCCTCTTTGCTCCCTCTCTACATTGCTGATAAAGACTCTATGCCTCACCTCAGTACTGGCTCTTGAATTTAGTGACAACAGAGACATGGCCCACTGTCTTTCTCTCCATGTGAGTAATGTTTGTAGAGACCTGCTTGTAGCACACTTATCTTCTTGTTGTACAAATGGGCAAGGGAACCTGGCCGCTGGATGTCAGAGGCAGCCTCTCTGTTTCTGACTCTAACCATGTCTAAATTAATGAAGGCATGTTTTCTCAACCTAGTGCTGATCAGTGTGCAGTGGGCTTGGAGTCTCCTGGGGCCTATGGCAAACTGCAGGTTCCAAATCTGAAATATCTAGAGTAGAGTTCTCTATTTCAAGAAATGTCATACACAAGCCAAGTAGTTGATGACTACGACAGAGAATAGAGAGGCCTGAGATTGTGAATTAAATGGACTACCATGTCCTCTTGTCATGGCTGTGCGTGACTATTTGTTCAATGGTCCAGCTGCCAAGTGTTAAGTGATGTCAGTTCTTCAACACCTACTGGCTGATGGTCCCTATACTATGCTTTATGCCAGAAGCCATCTAGGAAAGGCTAAAAGCAAGCAAGTGACTTTCCTAGAGATGGCCCATCATTTTTGTATGGCCTTCAACGGGTGTGCTCTGAGAGGCAATGTCCCAAGAGACTTCATCCTAGGATTGCTTCTTATTGCTGATACGCCTTTTCTTGTCACTATCTATTACTTGGTGTATTGATGCCTGGACTTTAGTCTACCATATTGGGCATATTTCCTGAATATCAACATAAAGATGAAATTTCACAGGTTAATGCTGTTTAGATGAATTAATGATTTTATAGAATTTCTGATTTGATTCAAATAATTTTAGAAGGCAAGTTTTAAGAGATGGTTGTTTTTCCACAAATATGGAATAAAATCAGAATCAAGAGTAGAATATGCCCACTACACATAGAATAGTAAGTAAAAGCTACATAATAAAGAGTAGAAAGAGTTTTCACAATTACACTAAAAATAGAAATAGGCTTTGGACAAGTTTATGATTGAGGAAAAACATTCATTCTGTCAGTTCCAAGGATGAAGTCACAGATGTGTGCCATGATAAAGCAAGACCATGTGAAACTGTGGCTTTGAACTTATAATGAGCTTATAGAATGAAACACTGCTTTGAACTTAGTATCAACATCCTTCTGTAACTCCCCTTTTATGTAACAATTTATCAATGAGATAATTTTCTAAGAAAATTTTGTCTAAGAAGATATAAGAAGGCCAGGGAGAAGTAATGAAGTGTACCATCTGGGGCTTGGCTCCATCCAGCCACCAAATGATTGTGGCTCTGCCTCATTCATCAAATGTATGTATGCATATGTCTGTTTTTCTATACAAACATATATATGTATATGTGCATATATGTAAGTATACATGAACACTTGTAGAGCTGACAAGACAGGTGATTGGGCCTGACCTCTCTCTCTCTCTCTACATATATATATATATATATATATACATATATATATATATATATATGTATATGTGTGTGTGTGTGTATGAATGTGTGTGTATGTATATGTATCTATGCATATGTGTCTGTGTATGTGCCTGTGTAAAAGATTTTAATTATTTTCCTTTCTTTTGTCTCTGGTTCATGAAGTTAATGAATTCTAAGCCTCTTGACCTGCCTGAGAAAGGTCCTTGGGAGACGGGGGGGGGGGGGGAGAGAGAGAGAGAGAGAGAGAGAGAGAGAGAGAGAAAACCAGAGTTCATTAAAGCACTAATAGAGAGCTACAGAGTAAGAAACTAGTGCTTATCAGCACAGAACAGTAAGAAATAGTTAAATTTCCAGGGACTATCAGCTTCTGGCCCCCAGAACAGTAGGAGAGGCTAACAAGGCCATAGATCATCAGTCTTTGGCCTTTGTCCAATTCTGTGTCCCACCTCAGTACTTGTGATTCCAGGAAGGTCCCCAGCAGTTCTAGGAATTAGGTAAGATGCAAACAAAATAGCTCTTTCCCTGAGAAATGCATAGCCCAATGGGTGAAGGCAAAGATTCAAATATATATTAACTCTGCAGTGCGGAGATAAATGGTGGAATAATGCATTCTTAACCTACTGCGAAGCAATAATGACTCATTACATACCAAGAATGAAGAACACCAGCCACGTTTTTGTCTGAGATACATTACATAACTCTGTCATAACAATCCTCTGAGACAAGGACCGGATGTTGGTTGTTGAAAGATTTTGTGCGAAGCTTGTTGTTATTAACTGTCCAGTTAATAACTAGAAGAACTGAAATATCATGCCTATGGCCATGCTAACAGCTATACCATGTGGTCTTTCTGGAAAGAAGATCTATCACTCACTGAACTCCTACATGTGGAGCTCACTCAGTTGAATACTCTCAATATTTCCAAGACAACCAGAACACAGAAGGAGGATCTGTGAGTACTCACTGGCCACACGTACCTGTCTGGATCCCACCACTCCATCAATTAGCCAGAGCCTGAATAGAGAGCAGGTCTAGGCTTACACATTGGCTCATGCCGCTTTCTCGCTGCCTTCCAGGACTTGCCTCCTCAAGCCATAGCTCCCTACTCAGTTTACTCATTCAGAGAACAATTTGTCCCGAGTGTTTCATCTGCCTTCATCAATAGCTAATGTCACTGAGGTGGCTCTTGTATCCATTCAGCAGTATGACTAATGATTGCAGTATACATTTCCACAATCATCCATGTGGAATACAAACAAGGTCCTTATGAGCGGGTAAGGTGGATGCTTAGAGAAAGCAGCTAACTGTTAGAAAAGGAACCAGGGCTCCTCAGTGCCTCACGTTCCATATGCCAGCCCTCTGAGTCACCCAGTCATACCCTTCTTCACTTCCTCTTCTAGAAACAGTTGCACTTTGTGCCACAAGAACCATGTCTACTCCAGCATTGGCCATGTTTAATGGTGGTCCTGGACATCTTGATATGAAGAAGAATTAAATATGACAGAGCCCTAATTAAACAGTTTCTGTGTTATAAATTACTCTTCTGTTGTCAATTGCAGACTTCTTTTCCTTCCTTCCTTTCTTTCTTCCTTTTTTTTTCTTTTTCTTTAATCTGTTTTATTTGGTCTACCAAAACCAGGAAGTCAAATGCATAAATGCTTTTCCTGTGAATCAAGATAAAAACCCCTCTCTTCTGATCTCAGATTGCTACTCAGGGCCACTTGTTCCAAGTTCCTATGCTGAACTCTATGACGCCATGTAGGGAGAAATGGGAAGACAAGGACTTCTAATGGTTACAGAGAGCTGAGCCTCTTGGGGCCCTAGAAGGCAATGGACATGATAAACTGCAGTGAACTTCACTCGAGGCCATCGTAAAGCAGAGGGCAGGAGGTGCTGACCTTCAGGTGATGTGCCACATGCTTTAGTGCTCGTCACACTGGAGCAGCCATCCTAGGCCTGCTGGGAAATGAGTGAGAAAGGTGTTTCTAGGTGTGGGATCAAGGATGGGTCTCTTTTAACACCCTGTGCTGAGTCAGAAGCACATGTACAGTTGTTCCATAGATTGTTCACTCTCTCTAATCCACCTGACTCACAGGTTAGTAACGTAGTAACTGATGAGGTATTCTTTAGATTTTACCAGCGAGTCACAAGTACGGAGGAAAGGAGACTGATGGCGGTTCAAATTGTTTCATGACGTCACTAGGATGTAAGGATACTTCTCTGACTCTTCAGGAGGCAGTCACTTGCCAGACAAGAGTGATTCTGCACCCATCTGTTAGAGACAGGCTGGTGGCACTTCTGGAACCCCCATAATATCTGGTTCTCCACAGGGAAAAGGGAGGATGAGTGAGGTTGTATGTGTAAAATGTTTGACAACCTAGGGAGAAACCTCCAGATGGAGGAGGTTTTCTACCACGATCCTATTCCCAAAAATAGTCTTCCTATCACTCCTCATGGGCACTGAAAACTCCCTGCCCTGGCAGCTGTGCCCAAACCTGCCTAGTGGCCTGCTCACTCACACTCTCCCATTGTCCACAGGGAAGCCAGCCATGTTCATTCCAGGCTGAGTGGTTCTTCGTGGGCATAGCTCTTTTGCTTGTGCACTCTTTAGCCTCTCTCTATGCAGTACTGCTGCTTTGGCACCATTGATCACTCTTCCGCTCTGAGCCAGTTCCTGTGGGTGACTTATGAAGACCAGTAATGCTCCGCTGATGCACTGGTAGTACCTGGATGTGTTCATCATTTCATGCTTCCGTCCAGATTCTATTTGAGGAATGCCACGTGCTTTGAAACGAGTTGAAGGCATAGGAAGAAAAATCTATGCATTCTTCTGCTGTGTATTAATGTATGTGTCAAATGCATATGACCAAATGATAAATATGATTCAAAGGAATTATCTCACGCCACAGGGAATTCTGCCTGCCTGAACAGCGTGCTTAGCTTACCACCAGATGTAGCAGTATTCCTGAGCCCAGCTCTTCCTTCCTGCAAGTCTCTATCGATTATCTGAGTTCCTCCGTCCCCAGATTTATGGCCCCCTTGCCTACACGGAGATGACAGCATTCTCCGCTTCCTCTTGTTCTTCTAAGGCTGAGAGTGGGTGCTTGCACTATTAAGATCAGACCTGTTATTGCACCACCACTCCCTTCTGGATTATTTCACACTCTCAATGTTTTTGTTGGGGTGAGAAGACCAGAATCCTAAATCATATTCTGTACTTAACTCTAGAGACAAGTCATAAAGACAAATAAATGAGGAATAATATAATGAATATAAAAAGAAGCCTCCCACCTCTCTCCTCTCTCTCCCTCCCTCTCTCTCTCTCTCTCTCCCTCTCTCTCTCTCTCTCTCTCTCTCTCTCTCTCTCTCTCTCTCTCTCTCTCTCTCCCCACTCTCTCCCCTCCTCTCTCTTTCTCTCTCATCTAAAGAGAATTTCAATGTTTTGGAATTTGCCTACAAGCTGACAGTATTTACCCCAATCATATATTGCTCAGACTCTTTCACAGGTAGGTTTAAGTAGTTAGCTATGCAGAGCAGGTTTCTCCACTAGATGAATCCATTCAATATTTGAAAATAGGAATATGACAAGGATAAGTACCTTCCTTCTTTAGCCTTGGTACAGTTGGCAGCAAGCAAAGTGCTTATTGTAGCCAAGTTCTATGCATGTATGGTTGGTCACTGGTTTCAAGTGTCTAGAGAAACAACTATCACACTGGTAGTCTCCAGTCCCCCAGGGCTGGGTCAGTGTTCTAGAACCCCAAAGTCATGAGCCACTCCCATCTTCTGACTAGGGTAGGAAGAACAACCCCATTAAAGAACAGTCCAGCAGGGTATACCTGAAGCCATGTCTGGAAATCCAGCCTACAGCCTACTTTCCTGTTTTCTGAGCACTGGTTTTCCTGTTTAAAATAGTTACAATGGCCTCTATTTCCTGCTGCCAAACCCTGAGAGATACATTTTTAAATGGTAGCATATGAATGGTGATTTATCTTTTACCTTAATTTTAAAAAATGTCCTGCGATTGCTGCAGTTACATCCAGACTGGAGAATACACAGCATGAGAACTCAAGTTCCAGTTCTGTACCCGATGGGTACCTGTGCGTGTGACTTTAAAAAGATTTTCTTAATTATTTGAGAATTTCACGTAATGTATTTTGATCATAATTATCACTCCTCCCTCTCCAGGAGCATTAAACAGCATTTGGACTTCCGAAGTCCTTTTCTCTTAGCTGCCAAATGAGGCGCACACTACTTGCTTCACCCACCTGTCCCTAAATGCAGAGCAGCTTTGAGCAATGCAGTGTGGCTGTCCCCCTTTCTCCTTGATACAATCCACTGTTATCCCATAAACCCCAACTTGTTCCTTTCAGAATGTATGTTACAAAGCTGGCATTCATCACAAAGTGGAAAATGAAATCAAATGTCCTGCCTCACATTTTATTCAAGATGCTTTAGGGAAAATTTCAAAGCAACGGTTCTGAAACTACAGTGATAGCTGACATATGTTTCGACTAATGAAGAAACAGAAAGGTGGTGAGACCAGTGAGCCTTTCAAAATCAGGCACCTCTCAAGACCGACACTGCTATCATCCACCACGGCAGTTCCATGGCTGAAATAAAGTCCTGTGGAAGAGAAGTTAGATTACAGCAGCAAATCATAGCAAGCTGGTGGCAGACCATCCAGCTCTCTTGACACTGCTGAGAATATTTGCCATGCAAAAGGCTATTTGTTAGACTTGAGTTGGCTCATGCAGGTGGTTAAAAGTATATCAGGGAAACTGTTATCGTAAGCAAATTACATACCCATGAATACGAACCATTAAACAATGAGCCACGTGAATAAGGTCAAGGATAGTTACATGCTTTTCATTCCTGGTGAAGCCTGTCTGCTGGTGGGACGGACAGCCTAGCAAGCCGCAGCCGGAGCCTCTGTGCAGCTCCTTTGCTCTTTTCCACACTCAGGATTATTCTCACCCACTGTTGCTCTCTGAGGGGATCCCTTCTTTTCCTATACAGTATTCATCTTTGAGTTTCTAATTGAGGTCCGTAATCTGAGGAGAAATTTGAGAATAACATCTCTCGCTATTGGCATAGACTCTAAGCATGACCATATTTTCTGTCTCTCATGAATTAATCATCTTATTACTTTTTTTAATTGCTCAAAGCCAACATCCCTATGTATTCTCTACATGTATACTCACCAGCGCAAAGTGGGTCTCATTTGCCTAATTTGCTAGAGAAGAAAACAACCTTGGGGGCTAACGTTATTTAGGTATATTCATTTTATTTATTTATTTGGTACTGAGGAAATCATCTAGGGCCTTGAGAATACTAAGGTTCACTTAACCCTGAGCTTTGTCAACTTTAATTATTTTAATTAGCATTTTTGGTTAATGGAGATTGGAATAGAATAGCAATAGGAAATTAATAAAGTTTGATTAGCTTGATTTGATTGGATCCAGCATCTTACTGTTAAAAGAAGCCAGTGACGGGCACTGCTGAGGCCGGAGAGAAAGTGATACTGTAACATTCTGGCCTCTTTGCTGTTTCCTGTCTGTTTCCTACTTGTGTCTGTGCAGTTTTCCACATGAGCAAACACACATTCGTCCAGCACGATACGCATGGCAGGGTAGGAGAGAGGAACTAAAACAACAGGAAATGAAGTCACCCTTTTGGCTGTGAGCCAGTCTATACAGTGTCAAGTACACCGTATATCAGGCGGAGAACGTGTCTGTCTAATATGTTCTAGTTCTGATTAAAGTGAGTGAGTGGGAGCCTTGTGTATATCCTGAAGAGTTCGCTTTGCGTACATCTGAGTAACCATTAGCTAGAGGCATTTATATCCTTGGAATAAAAGAGTGGGGGGTATGGTGGGGGATACATACAGAAAAGAAAGACAGGAAGAACCATTTAAATTATTTTTTGTTTTGTTTTTATGTGTATGAGCATTTTACTCATCTGTCTGAGTATCCTGTGCATCCTGGAATTGGAGTTATGAACAGTCATGAACTGCAAACGTGGGTGATGGGAATTGAGCCCAGGTTATCTACACAAACGAGTGCACTTAACCATTGACTCATCCCTCTAGCCCAGGAAGAAACATTTAAGAGAGAAGATCTACAGCTGCTTGCCAGAAGTGATATTCAAAAAAATCATTAAAGAGATGAATGTCAGTAAATAATGCTATACATTTTAAGAGTTTTCAAGTACATAGTTTTTATTTTCTTAATTTAAAAATTTAAATTCAATTTTACTCTTGAAATGTATTAGATTTTATTTTATTTAGATTGTGTGCAGATGTATAAGTGGGAGTGGGGCATGGGCATGGCCCATGTGCACGTGGAGGAAATTGTTTCTCTCCTTCCACACTTGTGGACACTAGAGAGTAGATTCAAGTCATCAGGCTCGGTAGCAGGCATCTTTGAACTGGCATGCCAGCCCAAAATATGTAATTTTTCTATGTACTGTCTTTTTAGCGCTTCACAGTAACCCTGTGTAGTAGGTAGAAATATTGCTCTAATTTCAAGTTTGTGTATAAAGAAACAAATTTAGGGTTGAGAGGTAGCTCAGTGTTTGAGCACTTAGGTAACATTCTTTACCCAGCACCACAGAAAAAGAAAACAAAAAGATTTGGTTCAATAATGTCTCTTTGACCTATGAATACAGCACATTTCGGTATAAATGATTTAGAGAAGGAAGTGTGCTTATCTGAATAATTTATTAGCTACTATTTTGTTTCTAGTTGTCAGACTATTCCACTAATTAATTTAATGTCACATTAGGATTAGAATCAGCCAGGGTTACCCTGGAGCAGACAGAAACATGATACAAGTGTCTTCCAAATGAGAATTTTGCTTCTATGAGCAGTCATGTTGGCCTGGCTGTGTATCTATTAAGCTCAAAAGTATGCACCAAGCAAAACATGCCAGACATTTGTAGATGCTTTTCTTGCTCTGCCCTATAGAATCTGTCTCCCCCAGCTGATGAGATGGCTCAGTGGGCAAAGGAAATTTTTGCCAAGCCTGTGGCCTGAGTTTGATTCCTGGAACCCATATGGTAGGAGGAGAAAATCAAGTCTCTCAGGTTGTCCTTTGATCTCCACGTACGTACTGTGGCATGCATGCATGCATACATACATATACACTGCCCCCACCGTATGCTAGCAAATGTAAAACAAAAAAGAAAGTTTGGGGGCTGGCTTAACTAACAAAAATGGTTACCCCAACGACCTGGTGGCATGGGCCCAAACTTTGGAACCTACATGAAGATGGAGGAGGGGTAGTGCCAACTCCACAGAGTTGACCTCTACACTGTGCTATCACACACAGACACACACATACACCCCCCCACATGTCACATACATGCCACATAACACACCTCACACATGTCACATACACTAATGATGATGATGATAAATTAAACATTTTAAAAGAATATATATACCCCAAGGAGACACAGAACTGAAAAAAATAGAGAGTATTATTTGGAATGTTCTGGATTGCTTACAGGTGAATGAGGATCAGCCTTGTCTTCCTCCAGTTATCTGCTCAGCTGTCGTGTCAGCAACTAGAAATCAGCTGGAAGTCTCGGCAGCCATGTGTTGCAAAAGGCATTTTCTGTACTTAGAGCTCCTTTGATTTGTTAGGAATCTGTCAGTCCTGTATCTTTATCCTATGCACTAGAGATGGCATCGTTTTTGTCCCTGGGGACACCACAGTCTTGAGAGGAAAAGGAACGGGCCTCCAAGCAAAGCAACAACTAAAGCCATCCAAAACAGCGCAATCATAATGTTTGCAAGAGTGCACGGTAGCAGAAGCAAGCTGTTTGAAGGGATAGAGAAAGCTTGGAAGAGGGGATGTTGGAAAAAACAAAAGTAGCTTCAGCCAACAGAGAGGCAACCACCATTCCGTCAAAATAAAGAGGCTAGCCGAATGTGCAGGACAGTGTGTTAAAATGGACAACTCATAAAATAGGTGCAAAAGTTCAAGTTAAAATGAAAAGGAATGTGCATAAAAATAGTTTTAGTCAGATGCTTCTGTGTGCGCAGAAGGTTGTGTGTCTTTTTGTAAGCAGCTCAGCTCTGGAGGAGTAAGTCTCAGGATTTCGTGTGAATAGGATATGTGAATATGAATATTATCAAAATGCAGAGTGTGGTCAAGTCTACTCCTGGAGCAGGACCTGACACTGCATTTGTTCATGCTTCCACGTGGTACTGGGGCCGATAGTCTGCAGGCCACGCTGTAGATTTGGCCATTGAGTGGGAGCATAGTAAGTGATGGGCTTAGCCATCATGGAGAGACTAGTAGCAGAAGCTTGTGCGCCATGGGCTAGTTGGGATGCTGTTAGGTGAGAAGCCACAATTTTTTTTTTTGTTTTGTTTTTAGATTTATTTCATGTATGTGAGTATGCTGTCGCTGTCTTCAGACACACCAGAAGAGGGCTGTGGATCCCATTACAGATGGTTGTGAGCCACCATGTGCTTGCTGGGAATTGAACTCAGCTTCTCTGGAAGAGCAGTCAGTGCTCTTAACCTCTGAGCCATCTCTCCAGCCCAAGGCCACATGTTTTAAAAAGAGGAGTGTCTGATGATAATGAGAAGAATAGCTGGGAGTATGGGACAAGCCACGAGGCTGAGAGCCTGTTGTCATAATCCAGGCACTGTTAATAACAACAACAACAACAACAACAACAAAGAAACACAACAAAACAAAAAAACCCCTGAACATCACCAGTGGTCACAACAAGTATAAAGAGGTGAGAGTGGATTACAGGGATGTTCAAGAGGTAAGACAGACAGAGTGAGAGGGATTTGAGGCAGAGGCAGAGGGCAGAGAGGAGGGTGATGCTTAAGGACCACCTGTGAAAGAGCAAGCTTTGGCTCTGTCATGGGGATGTCTAGAATGCAGACATAGGAATTGGTCAAGCTTGGAGCAGAAAGAAGCCTTAGTTATGATCCAGAAGTAAGGTCCAGGGAAGCTGGACACAGACTGGTCACAGAACCATGGAGATGAGGGCAAGATGGGCCAACACAGAGGAAGCCACCAGCATCCATATCACAGCACATAGAAGCACAGCAAATCCTGCAGAGAGGTTAGGCAGCGATGATGGATATGACCTTTGAATATTCAAAATGGCTCTAGGGAAGTAATTTCAGAAACCCTGCAGATGCAGGACCAAGTCAACTACATTTTTATGATTCTTGATCATTAAAATACTTACTTTGAAGCTTGGAAACAGGTTCACAGCAAAACTCTGGGAGTCACTTTCTCTGGAGCAGAGGCTGGGATAGGCTGACTCAAGGTTTAATCTCTGTGTTTGGATGTTTCATTATTCCGTTTTCACCAAGATGAATGTCATGGATATGTAATATCCCAATATTTCAAGGACTGTAATATATCCCTTACTCTCGAAACTTACTTTTTTTCAAAATAGCTGTATATTTACAGTCGACAGTAGACAGTAGATGACCCACGTTTCTATCCCACTTTCACCCCACTTGGCTCACATCAAGGTCTTGCACCAGACCAATACACTTGTGTTGATGGTCAGCACATCAATGACTGTTGACCTTAGGGTTTGCTTTTGGTATAACTTATTTTTAACCTAAAAATAGTGGGGATGCCCCTCCACCAACCCTTCAGTGCTTGATTCTCTTTGACTTTCATTTCCTTGCTGTGACCACTCTGTTGCCCATCGAAGCTCATACCATGGCTGGCTCCACGGGTCCTGTGTGATGTGTAGCCACCATCAATGCTTGCTGCTCAGTCTCACTCAGCAGTCTTACAGTAAGCTCTTAATGTGCTCTATCTTCGTGGTACCATTTGATAACTGCATACTAGGCTGTCACAAGGAAGAGGCAGTGGGTGCGCTTAGAGCCAGCTGAGGAGGCATTGGCAGTAAACCTCAACTGTTCCCCTGAGACACCATCCTGTTCTAGCTCTTTCCTCAGCCTGTCTCTTTGTCTTGTGTTCTGTCTCTCCTAAATGCTTTTCTCTGGGGTTTGATGCAAATGTGTGGCCTGATGGCTTTTATTGTCTCCCCCACTCCGAAATAGCAATTGCCGATGACATTGTTATTGGCTTTCAAAAAGAGATAGTTCAGGGCATTGTAGTATTAAGTCAAGAATAGTTTTGATCATTTCAAACAAGAATTATATACAGTTCAGTGAAACCTTAAAATACCCATGGGTACTGCATTTTTCCAGTGTTTTGAAAGAAAGCTGCCAGAAACCAGATATATACATATATAATATAAATTAAGTGTGCCCCAAGTATACATTCCAATGCCATACCAGCAGTTTCTTAACACTGATAAAGGCTACAATCTAAGAATGTCCTTTCTTTACCTTTTCTGTGTGGATCTACTTTTTTCTTTGCTATCAGAGACATGCAATTATTATTGAGCATTTTTATGGTTATTGTATAATTTAACTCATAGACTCTTCACAGAGCTGAGAGCATAGCACTCATCAAAAACACAGTTGTCACAGTATGTTTGATGATACTGTCCGTGGGGCTGGCTGCTCACCTCAGTGCTCTATGAGGCCCAGTAGGTATCCATGGACACAGGCTTTGCAGGGCACAGACATGCTTTACTCCCCAACGGAAAAGCATACAGCTCAGCCCACGACTTTGGCTCCAGGACAGTTTCTTTATTCAGAGGGAACCGCTATGACAACACGTTATGTTGGAAGCCACATTCTGTGAGTTGCTTACTCATCTAGATAGCCTATGTTGTGGGTCCTCTCCGTTTCAGATTACCTGGCTGACCTTAGCCTCGCCAGTGGCTGGGTTGCTCTTCCATTCATGCACATGTGGCAGTGTGGGTACTGGACAACACAGACAAACCCACAAATAATTCCTTCTTTGTGTTTGTTCTGAATCTTTGGGACCAAGTCCTGCCAATGTGTCCTCTCCCAACAGTCTTCCTACTAGTGACATTAACCTACTAACCCTCATTTTTTTCTCCATTGTATAATTTATTAATGTCTTTCTGATGTTGAATCTGGGGAAAATTTATTCATGTGCCTATTCAGCAGCTAGCAGTTATTAACTACTGCAGAATGAACGTCTTCCCGTGCAGTAAAGATACATAGCTGAATGAGGCATTTGGTTTGTGCCCCAAGAGTAGCATAGAAATGGGCAAGAGGGGGGACCTTTTTTATCTCCTTTAATCTGAAGAAGTTGGCTTGTCCATCTGGGTGCATCTGGATAGCTCCTCAGCTTTGGGGCGGCTTCAACTAGTGTTCAGCTCTCTGTGCACCCGTGGGGTGAGGGCTCCTTCTTTCACATCTGGGCCTTAGAATACGCCCATGGAGACTGGTAATGACTTCCTTCCTGGCTCTGAGAGTTTCCTGGGTTTTCTGACATTGCTCTGTGTGGAAGAGGATTGGCCTGGCTGTTAAAACATGTTAGTAGATGAATGGATTCTATAGAGAAAAGGAAAAGAAATGTATGCACGCATGTGGGCACACAGCAGCTACCTCATCCAGACCTACCTTTCACAGCCATTGTTCAATCCTCAGAATGTCCCCAGCCCTGGCAGGAAAGGAAGAGGCCACCCAGAGAGGCATTTCCTAAGGCAAGATTAAGCAGAGTCTGGGGACATTAGACTTGGTCAAAAGGAAATGGACGAAGGTGCTCTGTGTCCAACAGAGAGATTCTGGGAGAAGACAGAATGATAGGAACCCAACAACGCAGACTCTCAACATAAACAAACCTCCCTTATCACTGCCTAAGCAGCCAGGGGAACGGCAGGACTCCGCCCCTCACACATCAGACACATTCCCTCCCAGGCAGTGCTTCTGCATCTGTTTCCAGTGACAGTGCAGGGCTGAGCCTTCCTCCCGCCGGAAGACCTTTCTCATGTCTTACCCAGATCCCTCATGCTACAGCTGGAGTTCAATCCTGCTTGCAAAGTGTAAATGGAAGTGGAAAAGAAACTGTCACCCTTTCCTCTTTCCTGAGCCATCCAGGCATTTGATGGCTTTGAGAATAAATGTTTTTCCCTCTTTGGTCATTAGAACATCTCTCTGAACCGGTAAATTCAAGAGAAACTTTGTCAAATCCTTACACTCCAGGGAACAAGCTGTAATTATCCAACAGATTAAAAGTGCAGCCACAGTAACCCCTCCCCATCTGGTTTGTGCAGGAAGATCTTTTGCTCTGGACTCCTAGTTTCCACCCGGAACACAGCTCACTGCTTAAAGAGCATTTTGTTTTCTGTTTCTGGAACCAATTGTGTATTGCACCGGAGACAATGAGCTGGCCATTCAGCTGCAGCCATCAGACATTAAACTAGCCACACAGGTCCATATTAGCTCTCAGAGCGAAGAGGCACCCCAGCACCAAGCATGTGTCCTCCTATGTCCACGTGTGTATGCAGAAAAGTGGCTGGCGTCCCAGGACCCACTCTGTCCATCATGAAGCATTCATAGCCGCTCTGTCAGCTCTGGAGACTGTCCCCATAGCCACCCTTACACACTGTGGAACTGGATTGTTATTGGCACAGTCCAGGGGAGAGCAAGCCAGATTGGGCGGGGAGAGCATTCCATTATTATAACACAATGCCATAATAGGATTCAGAATTCTTTTCATATTAATTCTTATACAAGAGGAATCTTCAAACTCAACTTTTACACTGAAAAGGGAGAGGTAGAAGGCAGCCAGCTCTTTGTTGTGTTTGACCACATTCAGCTAGCTGAGTAGCATGAACCTCTCTCTCTCTCTCCCTCACCACACAGCTCAGAACATCTCCTGGTGGCCTTGGCTGCATGACCCTAAACCTGGCAGCCAATGCTGCTCTTGGGAAACTGGCCCTTCTAGAAGACTGGCTGGTTCTTCTTGCCCCGCGCTCAGAGTACTTTTGGGTGTGGAGCCAAAACATCTCCAGGCCTCGTCAGAGGCCTCTGACTTATATAGCAGGTCAAGCTGACAGGCTCCCAGTTGGTCTCCAAGTGAAGTGTCCCTTGCAGCCCCCAGCCACCCACTGCCGGGGTGTGGGTGAAAGGTTTTCCATCAGGCCTTCAGGAAAGCAGGGTACCCTCCTTCCCAGGTAACTCTCCCCAAATGTAGCAGAGACTTTTAAGTCTCTTGTTGACAGGGCAACTCACGGACTACATATGGGTGCTGAGACCCAGAGATCTGGTTGTTATTTCAAACTTGGCCATGGTCCCCTGGGTCTGGTTTCCTACCGCAGAGAGGCCAGTAGGCAGGGACTAAGCCAGGTGGCAATGTGGGGCAAATACCAACTTTTTTCCTTTGTGATTAAAGTGCAGGCAATGAGTTTAGCAGTTCTGTTGTCTTGTTCATCTCAGTTCAATACGATACTGGTAGTGGTTTGAGTAGAAACTATCTAAGGAAATCCCTACAAATTCAAGAGAGTGCTAACATGCCTGTGCTAGCTATTCAGAATCTCATCTTTAATTCATTTATTACTTGTTCACCGAGCAGACACTTATCTAGACTATATGGTGATAGTGCTAAATCACCATATATTTTAAGTGTGAATAAGTAACATTGTCTAAGCCTGTACTCCCCTGCTCTCTTGAAACACCTTTCAAGTAGTCTGCAAAGTGGGTGCGACTTAGACACTATTGCAGCCTCTCTTAATGTCAAGGGGGAAAGAGGATGCTTTTTCTCTTTTCCCTTGAGGTTCTATTTATTTTCAATGAAAGGGACTCTGTATGTAAATATGACTACTTTCTCCAAAATCCATCCATTCAACTTGAACACGGAGTCTATTGGGGCTGTTTGTACAGGATTCAGGCCTGAACCTCAGTGGTAAGTATCAACCAAGCAAAGTAATAAAATCCATGAAAAATCAGCATTGCTCAAGAGCACCATAATATCCCCTTTTCCTCAGGATACAACCTTGAGGGTCACCAGCAAGTGACCATGAGCTAATGGAGTGGCGTGCCCTCTGATTAGGACAGAGTGGGCCTGGCATCTTCCACAGCATATCTACCCTGTTTCTGAGCATGCCAGGCAAATGTGGAATATTCTCCGAGCCCGGGGGAGCTGGCAGTGGACAGTGAGGACATTCCACTGAAACTGGGCCATCGGGAGCTGAAGACAAAGGCAGCTGATTCAAGTGCACCAAATTGGAGTTTCTCTAATCAAATATATTAAATTCACCATCATTCTTGATTGTTTTGATGGGAAGAAGGGGCAGCTGTGCCTTTCATTTTCCGAGCATTTTATTTCGTGCCATGGGGAAAGAGGAAGGGGAGGGGAGGGAAAGTCAGCTGGAAAGGGAAGAGGGACAGAGATGGCAAAGAAAACTACAGGAAACTGACGTCCTTTGTCTTCAAAGTAAAGTGATTTTGCTAGCTGTTCAGCTCCACATGGAGCGTTCCCAGAGCTGCCA
Source organism: Grammomys surdaster (assembly GCF_004785775.1). Lineage (NCBI taxonomy): Eukaryota > Metazoa > Chordata > Mammalia > Rodentia > Muridae > Grammomys > Grammomys surdaster. The sequence continues at coordinate 3,133,638 of NW_021604597.1, forward strand.
GTCACTGAGAATGCCCCCAGAGACTCTGCTCATGAAGCACTCTTATATAGAAAAGTAGCCCTGCGAACAGACTTGGGGCCCAGAACACTCGGCTAAGAACCCTAGTGACTTGCGTTAAGTGGCTTTGCTTCACTGGCCACATGGAAACCCGCTCAGCAGAACATTTCCCCTTGATATTTGTGCTTTGTACAAGAATTAAGTCTCAAGGCTCTTAGGGGAAAAATCACCTCCACTCCCTTTGTCACCTTTTGGCTAAGTGCAGAATCCACAAAAGGCCCCCTTTTACCTTTTGAACATCAAGTTTAAAATACCACTGAAGAAACCTGGCCCACACTATTTACTTTTTAAATAGCTTAACAGATGGACCATAAGAGAGGTTTCCTGCCCCAAGTGAGCACTGCGTACAATGTTTTGGTGTGCACCTTCAGCTTCAGAGCAGAGCTTTGGGTGTGTGATGTCATTTCCTCTTGTCTGGTGTATTGATAACAGGATGAACCCAAGTGAGATAGGAACCAAAGGTTCTGCTTCGAAATCAATTATGCGGGCCCACATTAGGCAGCCGACTTCAGAGGACATCATGTCAGTGCACGAAGCTTTTTACACCCGAGTGGAAGTCTCAGTGAGAACAAAGCTCTATGGCCCTGCAGTTCTAGGCACACAGACTCTCACAGGCTAACTTGAGTCATCCAGGGAAAGGACTTTGGAACCTCGTGCCTGTTACAGCCTGAAGCCAGCCTGTTTCTGAGCTGGAATGTGAAGGCAGCTGGCTGTGTCAAAGGGCCAGAGAATAAAGCCACAGTGTAAAATGAAGCCCCAATTCACCAGAGAGAAGATGCTTATTAAACCATCCTCTGCTTCCCCCCTCTGCTTCCTTGGAGGCCCCCTTGGAGACAAACGAATCTGCTCCTCCTCTGAGAAAGAAGGGTGGAGGCTCCTTTCAGAAAAATGTTATTGGGCTCTCTTTAAATGTCCTCATTTGAGGGGAATTAAAAGGAAATGTCATAAGACAGCGACTATACACTCAGGGGCATTGTATCAAGTGACACAATGCAGGGGAAATGAAGCTCTCATCCTTTGGGGGAATCTAATAACTTCATCAATCAGCTTGGGTCTCCTGTCATCCATGGTAGGCCTCCAGCCTCTTCAAGCAGGTCCTGTGATTTGCCGTGAGACAGCTGGATGAAGCAGGCAGAGGAGATGAAGAAATCTGCCAATGTCTGTCGTCTTTTCTTCTCCTTCCCCCCCTCCCTGCCCCAGGCACAATGCCCCTTTGTCCTCAGGGCCTGCTTCCCTCCGGGCATGGCCTGAACAGGCATGGTGGTAAAGGCCAAAGGAACAGTTTAGTTCTCAGCTTGTTTCTCAGCAGCCCTGAGTGGAGTGAGCCTCGTCAGCAGCCTGGGAGTCCCATCCAAAACTGGCAAGCTGCAAAGAGGTGTCTGTTGTTCTCAGCAAGGGTACGGGCAGTCCTCAGGTGGCCATCTCCTCATCTGTGGCTGGTAGTTGTGTGGTAAGGCAATGCAGGGGTGGAAGGTTGTGAGATCAGGAGAGAAAGCACAGGGCTGAGAGACGGGTGATTGACTCCATCACCAGTTACTTGGTAAACTTTGGCAAGTCCCCTTGCCTCCCTGTGCCTCAGTCGTCCCTGCAGACTTTGAGGCTCCATGAGGATGAAGGACCTTTTAGGCCTGGCAATGTGAGCGTGATATTGCCAGGGACAGCTGAGGCCGAGATACAGGAGGCTTCTAAGTCAGACAGCGCTCAGCTGAATCCTAGCCTCCCCACCATATGGTTTGGCTCACACTATAAAGTTTCTGGGTTTTTTTTTTTTTTTGAGAAAGTATCAGGTTAAGTCCAATGTAGCACACAATCACAATCACACTGGGAGTTTAATGACAGGACTCAGAAGAAAGAATCCGGATCGATGCCAGCACACAATCCATCTAGAACGTCAGCTTTTCTTGTAACCTGTCACGTTGAGTTAAGAAAAAGCCACATTCATCCAAAGCCTCAAAACTTGAGAGGAATCATTTTGCTAATTCATATCAATACTAATTTCAGAGAGGACACTGAAAAAAAAAATCACTATTGGAAGATGGGATTATAGACTGGTTGATCTTGCCAAATAAGTATATTAATACACACTGCTCACTTATCTCCTTATCTCTCAATTTAAAATATTGTGTGTGTGCCTGTGTGTGTGCATGCATTCGTGTGTGTGTGTGTGTGCATGCATGCATTTGTGTGTGTGTGTGTGTGTGTGTGTGTGTGTACGTGTATTCTACTGCATGCACATGCACGTTATGGAGCAAGTGTGGATGTCAGAGAACAACTTCTAGGTATTGCTTTTCTCCCTCTACCATGTCATCCAACGAAGGACCTCAAGTTGTCAAGCTTATGTGACAATTGCTTTCACCCAGTGGGACATCCTGCTGGACTTATTACATGTTTTAAAAGGATAAAGGTCTTAGTGGTTAATCATTCTTTCCTGGGAAAGGGCCCTTACTAAGCTGACATATGCAAAGCGCACACAGGTTCTTTAGGAACATACAGGTTCCTTTTAAACATTATTTGTGTATGTGCATAATGTGTGTGTTTGAGAGGGTATATAGGCTGAGGTGAGCCTGTGGTAGTCTGAGGACAACTTTGTGGAGTTGGTTCTCTCCTTCAACCTTTACATGGATTCCAAAGATCAAATTCAAGTTGCCAGGCTTAAGTGGCAAGAACCCTGACCTCTGAAGCATCTCATTATGCCAGCCCTAGGATCTTTTCATATATTTTAAATGTGTGGTGTTTTTTCCCTGTTTCAAGCCTTCTGTGGGCATGGGAGGGGTTCCCCATTCTGTCATCTCTACAAGGCTAGTCTTCGGAAGCGTTTTCTGAGGAGTGGTTACCAAGTTACCCTGTCTCTGGGTGGCTGTGATATTTTGTTTTATTTTGTGTGTGTGTGTGTGTGTGTGTGTGTGTGTGTGTGTGTGTGTGTTTCCTTGTCTTTAACAAAGCACCTACATGTATGCCATCTTTGTTGCATGGGCTGATTCTGTGCACCCAGAACTTTCCAGAAGGGAACAGAGGGATTTGTGGGATCTGTACCATGCTATTCTGCACTCTGCCTGCCTCCACACTTGGCTCCATGGGGAGAGCATTCTCCTTATACCCATGAAGAGCGAGTTGAGCTCATGTCTAAAAGCTTGATCCCTCTTTTCATTGGCATCCATGGTATGTTGGAGTACCTTCTTTTTCTAGAACTACCCACACAGAAGCCACAGAGAACTCCTGGAAACTCACAGGGTGTGGGCGTCTTTGAGGTTCACTGGATTCTCCTGGTCCTTCAGCTACTCTCCTATCTGGGCCCAATCCCAGGACAGAAGGATATCTGAGTTCCCCTGTACCTTTGCTCCTGTCTTTCCCTGGCAGGATTAGCATGAGTCTCCAGCACGGAGAGGACTATTTCTTTTGAGCAGGCGCCTGGGCTGCTCTCATCAGCTGGGAATCTGGCCATTTCCCGCCTCCACCCCTGCCCTGTGGAGTTGAGGGCTAATTGGGCAGGCTAGATATGAGAAGCTGGATGGCTCCCCACCTCCTACTGATTCTGGTTCTGACACAGAGGCCTCATGTGTTGTGAATTACAGAAATGCCAGCCGCACCCACAATGAAATCCAAGCACCAAAAAGCTTTGGAGAGCCAAGTGTAAGTGACTCTGAATTGCTGCCTCTGCTCGTGCTGGCTCTACGAGGCTGGCTTCCTGTAGGGCCAATGGGTGTTACTCCTGGCATTTGCTTGGCGCCAGGTTGCCTAATTTCTGATGCTTTTCTTTAACTGTCTGCTGCCAGCAGCTAGGACAGAGTCACACTCTGTATGAGTAGGAGGACCCTTCTCCATGGGAGGTCTCTTCACCGTCAGAAGAAGCACACAGAAAAGCCTTTAGGCCCAGTATCAAGTCTCCATCTGGTAAGAGATGTCAGTGTCTCTTGCTGGGCTCTAAGTCATGATCTGCAGCCTTTCAGAGCTCAGAGAATGCTTGGGTTCAAGGGTCCCTTTGGCCAGACACAGACATTGAGTTTCATGCGGTCTCTCTGCTCACCTGGGCCTAGGTGCTCCAATCCACAGAGCACCAAGAACTGCTCTCTCCAGGAACTGCTCCCTCTTGTCTTGACCTGTGCTGATGAACAGAGAAAGGTAGTATGGTGGGATAGCCATGTAAATAGGCTTTGACTTGGATTTGAAGAAACTTTATGAGTTTCTTTTAAGGTAATTTTGACTGCAAAGAACACTTTGCTTTTTATTTTTTTCTGTTTTTCTTTTTTCTTTTTTTTTAATTGGGGAGACTTCAGTTCTACCAGGAGCTTGTTAAGTGTTAAGAGCCTGCTTGAGGTTGACATGCTGTCTCTTCATGTGGTTTGAAGCTCTCCAGCTTTACTTATTTCTGATGTGGTATCTGTAGCCAATGAAAGCTCTTCCCCTCCCCCTCCTCCCCCTGGGCCCCAACTCAAAGTTATAAAATGAGAGTTTTGGGTTTCTGTCTTTAACATTTCCCCTCTGTGAAATCTCTTTAGGCCTGAGAACATTTTCTCAGCTACTCCAAGGAGCTGCCAATGTTCTTTTCCTCCTTTGCTCAATAATGGGGGCAGTAGGATGCCTGTTAGAGGAGGCCCGGGAGGAGAAACAGGTGTTCGCCTTCCCAGCTGGTATTTCTGAGTGCATGCTCAGTGTCATAGATATGCTAAGAACAAAAGTTGTACAAAGAGGAACCCAGTCCACAAACCAACCTACTTGAAGACAAAGAATTCCATCATCCTCTTTTATAAAATTGTGTGTGCACACGCACACACATGCGTGTGTACACGTACATGTATATGCACACATTTGTGGTGTACATGCATATGTATGTATGCGACTTTTGTTTGAGACAGAGGCTCTCGCTGGCCTACATTCAGGTAGTCTAGGCTAGCTGGACAGTCAGCACCAGGGCTTCCTTTGTTTCCACCCCTCTCCTGCCATTGTCCAGACTACAGATGCATGCTGTTGTGTCTGGCTTTTTACATGGGTTCTGGAAAGCTGAACTCAACTCTTTCACAAAGTAAAGACAAGTGCTTCCCTGACTGGCCTATCTCTTCAGCACCCCAGTATCCCCTATTAAAGGTCACTCACTCTCTAAGCTACTAAATCTGAAGATCATATTCAGTACCCCCACTCCTTCACCTCCCTCTAGTTCTGGGGCCTATTGACCATCATACCTTTATGTCCTTATTTTCTTGAGCAGAGGCCTCTGATCTGGTTAATTGAATGCCATGGGAAAGGGTACCATGCCATGGTTAGAAATAGTTCATCCCAGCCTCAGTCCATGTCCTGCTCTGACTTGTCATCACTTAGTGATCCAACTCAGTCACATAGCCTGTCAGGGACACAGTTTCTCACCTATTGGAAGCCTAGGCAGGGTGATTTTCAGGCCATTAGAGAAGAGCACCTTTGTCAGCCACTTGAGTTCAAATGATCAGAACTTAGCAGAAAAGGGAGTGTCTGAGTCATGTATAGATTCAGGCAACCACAGAGCAGGTCTGAACTCTAATTCCCAGGATCAGAAAACAGGGTATGGAGGCTGGGACTCCAGGCAGCTGGAGTCTGGGGTGCTAGGTCTGCAGGCTGCAGAGTCTGCAGCTAACTCTATCTGAAGACAGCAACACCTTGTCCTAGAATGACTTATGGAACCCAATGGGATCCAGAGCGCTTGAAGAGGGGACAGATTTCACAAAAGGAGGAAGCATTCTAAAACAAGGAAATAAACAAAACTCCATCATGCCAGCCCTAGCATCACTTTTTGTTTCTGTTGGGAAAAGGCTGTTAGTGAACAGTCAAAGCTTCATGGCTGCCCTATCCTATTTGGGGGTTGCCAGCGGTTTCCATGTGCAGTAGAAATGCTGAGGTTTTTTGCTAAATAAATAAAGGGCACACATAGTCGTGCAGTCTCAGACATCTGGTGCTGTTGAAATTTGGCGTTTGAGTATGGTGATATGATGTAAGGTGATCAATGTTGGTTCTTTCCTGATCCAATCCCTCTCTGAATACACCAGAACCTTCCAACAGCTCCTCATGGTTAATGAGTGACTTACATACACCTTCACATGATTGACATCTCCTTCACCTATCTCCTTTTGGTTGTAGACAGAATGGATTGCACGTTTGGGCCCCTCCCTTCAAATTTCTATGAGAAAATCTTCACCACCAAGGCCAAAGTGACCTTTCTCATTCCTTCTACCATAGGAAGACACTGTGACAAGTGTCCTGAATGTGAAAGAGGAAATGGTTCAAGCCAGACACAGCATTTTGCTGGCTCTTTGACCTAGGACCTCCAACATCTAGATCTGCAAGGAATACATTTCTGTTGTTTCTAAGGCAGTTGGTCTGTTACTATGGTATAGGATGGTATGTATTATGGTATGTCATATGATGGCTGAAACAAACTAACATGCTGCCTTGCCTCACCAGCCCCCACTTTGAACATACTATCTTTTCATAGAAGCTTGAGTATGCTTTATGCCTACCGCATCCTGAGCTTCCTGTTGCCTCTTTTATCTCTAGGAGTGGCTAATCTCCCTCCTTATCAAGAGTCTTTCTGAAGCCTGTCTACTGTTGTCACAAGCAATGCCCTTGTTCAGTTGTTGCGGAGCAATCCATCTCTATCTCTGTAATTGTGACTTTTCTGCATCCTAGAATTGTTGGCTTAATATTGTCTGAGAACTCTGGAGGCCAGAGCTTCCCTCAGTCTTACATCCTTAGGTACATAATATAGAACTGTTACTGAATTTGGACAAAATGAGGAAATTATACAAATCCAAAATATATTGTTTGTCTTAACAAGGTCTTAAGAGACACTGAGAGACTGCAGACAGCAGCGCCTAACCTTGAGTAGTTAATCCAAAAGATGTAAAAGGATCCATTTGCAAATGCTTTTGAAAAGACAGGGCACACTTTAGGATTTAGAAAATGCCACGTTGACCTAGGCAGGGAGCAAATATGGCCTTAGACTTAATTCTCTATTCAGAACTAACTGTTCTCTAGTTACAAATTCAGATTCTTGGGTTCCTACCTGTGGCTCCCAAATACCGTTCTTCAGGATGGGACCTGCAAATAGGTGCTGTTAACATGTTCACCTGGCCATTCTGAGAATCCACATAAGGCTGGTAAGTGGTAGGATGAAAGGTGTATGAGCTACTTGCCTTGTTGCTGTGACAGAACTCCTCACAGAAACCACTTGAAAGAGGAGAGCTTTATCTTGAGGTGGGATGTAAGGGCATACAGTCCATCATGGTGGGGAAGGTACGGGAGTGTGGGGAGTCTGGAGGACAATTTGTCACATCTCAATGGGCAAGGGAGCAAAGCGAGCTAGGGCAGAGTTGGCTGGGCTGCAACCCTGGAGTCTCGCCCTATAGGAGAGCCACTTTCTCTAACTTAGGCCCCACTCCTCCTAAGCATCCCACAAACTCCCTACAGGCCGTTGTCAGCAGCTAGAGACCAAGTGTTCAAACACAGGAGCTCATGGAAGACATTTCACATTTAAACCATAACACGGAAGGGACAATTGAGAAGGAGCGAGCGATGCTTAAAGGCGCAGTTGTTATGGCTGAAGAACGCTCAGCTGAGCACAGAACAGGCAATCATAGGAGAGCAACTTGACTTTAGAATCAAACCTCTCTCCAGCTTCCTTCCTTCCTTCTGTGCTATTTGAAACATTTGTAGCACAAGAACAAGGGCCAAGAATTTCTGAATGTCACATTATGCCACCTGGATATTGGAACAAGAGCCATCGATACGAGCAGTCAACACATCCTGATGGAAGGGTGGATGTGATCAGCTATGTCCTTGCTGTGGCGGGAGGAGGAAAGGCCATGTCACTCAATATGGAAAACAGAAATAAATAGACCACCCTGCAAGGGCCTGAAAAAACAGGCCTCCTGGGGTTTTGTCTCTCCTGCTTCTGAAAGAAAGTAAACAACAAATAGACAAAATGAATTTCTGTTCCAGCCTTCTACCCGATACCTCCGATGCCTCCACTTGAGGAGTCTCCTCAGACTGGAAGAGTGGGGAAGGAACTTGAGGTTGTGAGAGCTTTGGTGTCTCTCAGGTGTTGGTAGGAGACCAGTGCCTCTGTGGACAGCAGGAGTCCGAGAGAGCTGGAGGCTTTTGCCTGGAGTTCACTGTTTTCTTCTCTGGTCCCTTGAGAGGCTCAGCCTGGTCTTGCCCTGCTCCCCCAGCTTGCAGTTTTCTTCCGGTGATGAACTGTGGTTGGGTTATTGTGCAGTGGGAACACTCTGTAACCCAGGAGAGAAGGGGAAGACGGATGGCCAGTCAGTCCTGTTGAAGTAGTGAGCCGACGGGTGATTCATGTCCATCTGGGGCTAAAAACAGATTTAGAAGGAAAAGCTTCTCAAGGTAACGAAAGACAAGAAATCCACAAATACAGCCAGAGCCTTCATCTGGGTTTGGGAAGTTTGCCTCACCACTGAAACTGAAGGAAAACGGAGTATATGTAGCTAAGGAAAAGTCTGAGGCATTTGTCTCTGATGCAGTGGGAAGCAGTTGTGACGGACTTCATTGTATGTATTTACTTTCATAGATTTTGAAACTGATAATGAAATAAAAAATGTCTAGAAAGCAGAGAAGGGAATTGGTTGCATGAGTTGGTTTTAGTCATCTTCGTCAACACTAAAGGCTAAGTAGACAATTCCTTGTATGTATAGACACACACAAACCCCCATCCACCCACCCCACACTCCTACACACACACACACACACACACACACACACACACACACACATTTTTAAACCCTGCCCTTGAAGTTCAAGTGACTTTACCTGTCGGAATGAAATTGTAACCACTGGCAATGACAACTCTGGAAGATGTGACAAGATGCAACAATCGGTTAATATTTACCAAGCAAGGGTTTTAAAGTTGATTTGGTCTGAAGTAACCTGTGAGGGAGTTGTGTATGATAGAACTTGAAACTCCCGCCTACCTTTGAACACCTTTATATTTAAACTAATGAAATCTAGAATCAAACTACACATTTAAAGAAGGCTCCCATACAAAATACGTCTCAGCTCAGTAAACTCAGTTTGTGTCTTCCAATTATAATTCAGGAGAGATAGACTACAGAAAACAAAAATAAGTAAGAGTGATGAGTGATATTGCTAAAGATTTTTTTTTTCTGATTTTATGTGGGGTTCTTTTAACCAAACATTCATAATTTATTTCTCCATTTTTTCTGCCCACAACGTGAGGTTACAATTATCACACAAATTTGCCAAGTATGTATTAATAGCTGTTTGATGAATCAGTACATTTCTCAAGACCAGTTCTTTAAATAACCAGGCGTCCCCCTTTTAACCGTTGCATACGAAAATACAAACATTGACACCAGACAGGTCTTCCTGACCCTGTAAGACTGGCAGCCAAGGACTACTGTGTTTACTCTCTTAGATAAGGACAGCTTATCTCTTTGACATGCTGTGTCTGGAATTTTGAAACACAACCTATGACTGGGCTTTTCTGGGTATAGAAGGACTTCTTGTACCTCTGACTACTCTACTCTTGTTCACCACTCATGGATGTGTGAGAGCATCCCCTTTGGGTCAGCTATTTTATTCTGCTTCCCTTGGAACCATGCACCTGGATCTGCTTTTGGCCTGTTGTATTTCTGTAGGCCATTCTCGGTCCCAGGGAATTTCACTAAGTTGCCTAGGCTAGTCTTGTATTTACTCTGTGGCCCACATTGGCCTTGAACTTGTGATCCTCCCATATCAGCCTCCTGAAATCTGGTGCAGAGAGACTCTTTAACAGGAAATTTAGGTGGATTACATTCTTAAAGGTGGAGGTCTTAATCTGAAAAGACTGTGGGATCATGAAAAGTACAGAGGAGCTCTCCAAGCCACTCTTGCAGAGGACCCAGGCTTTGTTCCCAGCATCTAAACGGTGACTCACAACCATTTGTAACTCCAGTTCCAGGGGATCTGATGCCCTCCATGCGTACTGTTCACACATGATGCTGATATGTACATATAAAATAATTTAAATAATAGGAACAGAAATTTCTCTTTGCCATGAGAACTCAACAAGAAGTTACCGTCAGAAAGCCAGAAGCAGCACCCTCCCCGGCATCCTACCTGCCTGGTACCCCGATCCTCCAGTTTCCAGAGCCATAAGAAAATAAATCTCCATTGTCTAAGCTGCTCACTATGGTATTTTTTGTCACACACCCACCATTACTAATACAGATGTAAAGCTGGTGTAAAAGAACTGTCAAGGCACAATTTGTTTGAGCAGAAAGCATCTTGTTCCTTCTAGTCCTTCCTTAAGACAGCACTTTCTGTCCCTTCTTCCCTTGGTGTTACTTGTACTTACGCAAACACTGATGCTCTTTCTGTTACTGATATACAATGTTTATCAAGGTCTCACAATGGGTTAAACTCTGTATTCAATGCTTCTGTATTGTTTGTTACAGGAGCAAGACATACTGGTGTGAACTAATTAAAGTCATTAATCTTCATAACAACTCAGAAAGGTTGTCAGTATTACCGCCCCCCCCCCCCCCCCATGCACACTTCGTATTTACTAAGCTGATAATTTAGTGAGTCAGGTAGCAGAGTGAAGATTTGAACCTCGCTTTCAGCACCCCTGCTGTGAACCACTTGCTATGTTTCCATGAGAAGCCTGTTACATCTTTTAAACAATACCGAAGACTTGCATAATAGGTGATATGAAGAGCCATATTTTGCTGACAGAGAAACCGAGGCACAAAATGTCCATGGTACCACTCTTAGCATCATGCATCAAACCTAAGCTGTCCAGACAAGGCTGGAAGCTTCTACCCTTACCATCTACACAGCTTCTCAAGCTGATGATGCTGGAGACGGATGGTCTCCTGCCGGTGCTGTCTATGGAGTTCCCATGGAAAGGCCGGTGCAGTGAACTGGAGGTTGGGGTGCACGCGTGCAGAAAGTAGACAGATTTGGTGATGCTCTTTTGGCCACAGGTACCAACTTTTACATCGGCTGCATTCCATGTATTTTACCAGAGATTCCCGTCTCGGAGGCAGGGAGGGGACTCAAGTCTCTGGGCTCTGACTCAGACTGAGTCCATGTGTTTGGGAGTCAAAGCTTCTTTGTCTGACATTGGAACAACTTCTCTCGTTCAAAGTCTGCTGTGCACCTGCAGATTTCCCATTAAACTGCCTGCCGAATCAGGAATAATGATTCTCAGGGGGAAGAGATATTATTTGCATTTGAATTAATGTTGAGTTCAGAGTCACAGATTCCTCATCAAGAAGGATTTAGAGCAATTGCTGATATCCTGGGGATCTGTGACCAGCTCATTATTTTCATCTCACAGGGTAGCACTAGAATTCTTAATTTTTTTCAAGTCTTCTTTCAAAAGTTTGGCTCTTTTTACCCCCCTGATCATAATTATAATAATTTTGAAACAACAGTCTGCTCAGATATCAAGGTGTTGAATGGATAATTTCACGTTAATGAATTTGTCTCATACGGGCTTATTTTCCACATCTGTCCTGAACTGAATAGCTAACTGGTTAATACAAGACTGCTCTGCTTCATTAGCTTCTCCCTGTTCATCGCCTTTAGGTGAGACTGATGCTCTGCCAGTTGTGAGCCCTGTCAGCCATTTCCAAATTCTGTTCTTAAACACTGATGCCAAGGAAGAATAAAAAAAAAAAAATGAGACAATCTTTTCATCTAGACAAACTCCGGGATTCCACACCCAGTGGCTTCTGTGAGATTAGCAAGTGTTTGTTATGGACGTCATAAACACTTGTACCTGAGAATATCGTGGGCAAAGTGTTCAAAGAAGGACACACATCCCTGGCAAGGATGAGTGTTAGTGGAGACAAGACAAGGGAAGGTGGGATAGCTGGTGAACTCAGGAAGGATGAGAGGGGTGAAGGGAGAAACCAGGATATCATGGTAATCCAGAAGCTTTGTTTAATGGGCTTCGATTTGAGTCGAAAGCTTTGCCACATTTTATGGAGGTGTCTTGGCTGTTGTGTGGCCCGGGAGAATATTTTGGAATGTAGATTCAAATAAGATGGGGTCAGGAGATGGCACGGCATCCTGGAAAAAGAGTAGGTGGTCACTTGCTTTCCTGAGCCTCCCAGTTCAGCTCAGATGGAGGCAAGATCAGCTTGGACAATCTGGGCTGTGAGAGAAAAATCTGAGCCATCCAGGAAGGAACTGTACCATGCCTCACAGCAGGAAGGCTCAGTGCACTTCAGTGGAGCTGTGATGAATATCTTTCTGCTCTGATGTCCTTTGCTTAAGATAATCCTTAAGCTTTTTTACTCAGGGCTATATGATGACCACTGATAAAAACAGAGTTGGCATGCTTTTGTTTTTATCCCACCCCCAGGATGGGAATAGCTGGAGAGTCTCCCATTCATGAAAGAAACATTCTTCACCTCAGGTGTAGTTGGGTGAATAAGCCTTGCCCTGCTCTAGGACATATATATTATATAATTGAGATAAAGGAAAAGTCATGAGCTGTTATCTTAAATCTGAGCTCTGGAATCAATTACTGGCAAGTAGTATGGGTGAACTCCATCCAAATGGGCCAACCAGTGCTAGGAGAATTATTTTGTGGGATGTGTGGGTTCTGGAGAAATAGAACTAGAGAAAGGAAGGAAGGAATAGAGTATGCCAGTCAGCTTTCAGTTACTGTAACAAAATTCCCGAGATAATCAACTTAAATGAAGGAAAGTTATGTTTGACTCACAGTTTCTGAGGTTTCAATTCATGACCACTTGCCTCTGTGAATAGCACACCATGAAGAGAAAGCACAAAGAAGGAGGCCTGTTTTCCTGAATAGGAGGCAGGGGTTGGGGAGAAGAGGGGAAGAAATTTTAGGACCAATATCCCTTTAACGATCATGCCTTCAATTCACCAACACAGCTCTACCAGGCCCCGTATCCTAGAAGTTCTGCCATCTTGCAGTAGTGCTAAAGACTTAGTTCTAAGCCTTCAACACACAAGTCTTTATAAAATGTTAGAGAGATAAACATATCACTAAAGTAAAGACAAAGAAACAGAACTCATTATGCTCGTCCTTACTGAAGAGTGTCTCCAGCAGTGCTTTGAGGTGCAGAGATTATCTGATGTCTAGTGGTCCAACCTGGGCCAACTTTCCCTAAGGCTAGAAAAACTAGTTTCTTTACTTCAGGTGTTTGTGAAGTATATAACCAAAACAAATAAACAAATGAGCAAACCCAGAAAATAGAAGGAAACACCAAGAACTCAAGCTATTAGAAAAGACCTCAAGCTATTAGAAAGAAGTGGAATGTGTATGTGTCTACACTTCAAGGCGTGTGCCCTGCCCTGTTTCCTGCAAGCCTTCAGAGGGAGGAAGCCAGGACACCCCAAGAAATCCAGTGAGAAGAGATTGCAGAATAAGCTGGGATTTCTGTGTGAGGTGTCTTCCTGTGTGAGCAAACCAACACCGTGGCAGCCACACTGTTGTCCTCTGAACACTCGATTAACTTTTATGTTCTTTGTGTCACATACACCTTTCTACTTCTCGTCATCACCTGGGAACATTTCTACATTGTCCATTTCATGTACATCTCCGTTTCCCGTTTGAGATTAGCAGATGGAATGTTGTCTCTTTTAGCTGAAGGTTTGGAACGTAGGTGGAAACAGCCACTTCCCCGCCCCCACCGCACCCCCCAGGTTACGGTGGACTTGTGTTAACAGTTTAAGTTTAAGACGCTGTACGATTGATGACAGCTGTCTATACATGACCTGGATGTGGGCAGAGTCACAGCGTGGGCACCAGCAGGACGGTCCTGCAGTAGGCCTTCCATCCAGTAACAGAATATAACACAGGCTTTCTGAAAACCCGAACTTCAGAAGTCACTGGTGTTGAGGAAGGAGGTGACAATGGCGTGTGTGTGTGTGTGGGGGGTGGGGGAGTGGAAAAGCCTTTCGTGGCCTGTGCTCGATTTACAGAGTAGATGAATAATAAATGACCGTGGGGGTAAAGTCAAGAGCTCAGATACCTGGAGACAACTGAGGAAAAGATGGTGCTGTCGTGTGGCCCTCATGACCCCACAAGGTTCTTGTGTTAGAAGTTTCACCGGAGGCCTGCTGCTCGAAAGTATGCAGCCTTTAAAAAGGGGATTATGGGATGTCACTTCCCCTTCTCTCTCTCTCTCTCTCTCTCTCTCTCTCTCTCCCTTTCTCTCTCTCTTTTTTTGCCATGTTACCTCAGGATATGTTGTTTCTTAAGACACCCAGAAAGAAACAGAGCCAATTAATTATGGACTGAATCATGTAAAACCATGTGCTAAAATCTATCTTTTCCCTATTAATTGGTTATCTCAGGTGTGCCAGTTTGTCTGACTGGCAGTTTGATTGTCCATTGAGGGGATTAGTGAAGCATTTCCTAGGTGTGTCTATGACGGCATTTCCAGTGGCAATTAAATCTTAAGACTGTGGCATCGTGACTGTATCAATCTCTTGAGGAATTCGTAACATGATGGCATTGGTGGAGGTGGGGTCCAGCTAAAGAAAAGAGGTTACCAGGGTGCTCTTTGGAGCACTCTATCTGATGCTCCCCGCCCCCCTCCTCAGTCACCGTGAAGTAGACACCTTTCCTCCACAACGTGGTGCTCTGGCCTCCATGATGTATTTGACCACAAGAATAAGAAACAATGGACACGAATCCTCTGAAACTTAGAGCCAAAGTACATTTTCTCCCTATATGCCCATCAGATATGCTGGTGCAGCAAAGATAAAGGTAACTTATTTATTGGGTATTTGTCATAGCTACGGAAAGCATGCAGGAGAACGTGTCACATGGAAAATAAGTGAGACCCCACAGCTTGAATGTATCTTCCAAAGCACCATGGATTCCCAAACAGCTCTCTAGGTACCCACTAAGTTGTTCTGGTCACAAAATATAAGTGAGGATGACACAGTGACCATTGTCACAGAAGCTCCTTGGCATCCAGGGGTGATGGAGCTGATGGCACAGAAAAGTGCTAGCAGAGTTTGGAGGACCTCGATGAAGGGACATGAAGAACAGCGAAAAGAATAGAACAATCCGGAGCAGCATGATAGCCAGTTTGTACTAGGAACATTCAGACCCTGGACACTTCTGTCTAAAGTCTGCCCTGGGTAATACTGTACTGGAAGATGTTGTGAGCTTCTCTGGCCTCAGTGTAATAAATGTCAGTCCTCTCTTCCCTTTCCCAGAGAAAGGAACCGGGTGACTAACAATACTAGCTCCTGGAAACCGTCAGTTTGCCTGTTGAGATTTTTTAATCCCCAGTTGGGAACAACTGCTCTAGAGTAAAGCCAAACTCAAGCATCTAGGGTTATAGGTTATCTATCGGATGGCTGGGGTTATAGGTTATCTATCGGATGGCTG
>NW_021604597.1:3149077-3175713 GCF_004785775.1 Grammomys surdaster
GTTATCTATCGGATGGCTGGGGTTATAGGTTATCTATCGGATGGCTGAGCAGCCTCATCCTTGGAGCCCAGGGCAATGACACCATTGGCAAAAGGACAGCTCACAGCTGAGTAAAGAAGTTTGGGCTCAAGTGTAAGGACACTTGGAGAAGTGACTTCAAGACAGAGAAGCATCTAGACTTAAAATTTTAGTCACTTATGTTAGCATTCCTTCTAGGCTCCACCCCACAGTTACCGAAGCTGTTAGATTAAGTGGTGCCCTCCTGGACAAATCACAGCTGAGCCAGCATGGGTCTCACGTGGGGGGCTTTATTAACAGAGGTGCCTCTGAAGGGAAAGAAGTGAAGAAGAGAGAGTGAGTGGGGGGGACCATGAGCACGTAGAGAAAGAGAGATGGAGGGGAATGGGGAGAGAAGGGACAGAGAGGGTAAGAGTAGGAGAGTGAAGGGGGCAGTTCTGAAATTAAGATCTTGGTCCCCAATTGGTTCTTGATTTGTCAGTAAAGAAAGCTGGGGGCTAATTGCTACATAAATTGCTAATGCTAAATAAAAAAGTAATTAAAATAAAAGAAGCAAGAGATTGAGAATTGAATTGGATGTAACAATTTAAAAACAATAGTTAAGACAGAACCTCAAAGATCTATCATGGGTGTGTGTGGACAGCAATGCAAGAGCAAGGAGCTTTGGTGAACACCGCTTACGTCTGCGTCACAGCCCTACAGATACTAACAAGGTGAGAAGCATCTTCACTTCGTAGAGGAGGGATCTGAGCAACCCGCTGCTCTTCACGAAGCCAGAGGCTGTGCTGGTTTGAATAGCTATGGTCCCCATAGAGTCATGTGTTTGAATGTTTGACCCATAGGGAGTGGCACTATTGGAGATGTGGCCTTGTTGGAGGAAGTGTGTTGCGGTGGGTGGGTGGGTGTGGGCTTTGAGGTCTCCTATGCTCAAGCTCCGCCCAGTGTGACGACCCAGCCTCCTCCTGCTGCTGCATACGGAGATGTAGAACTCTGGGCTCCTCCAGCACCTTGTCTGCTTGCATGCTGCCATGCTCCTTGCCACGATGGTAATCGATTAAACCTCTGAAACTGTAAGCCAGCCCCAATTAAATGTCTGCCTTTATAAGAGTTATTGTGATCATGATGACTCTTCACAGCAATAAAACCCTAAGACAGAGGTTAAACCCATTTCTGTCCAGTTGCAAAGTTTGTGTCGCTACCTCCGTGTTAAAATGCAGATTCTTACCAGGAACCTTCCTGGGAGAAACCCGGAGCTTCCACCAATCCCGGTGTCAGCTGCCTGAGAGCCAGTCTTCCAAGCAAGGGTCTGCAAGCACCGGAGACAAGAAAATTCCATTCTTCCAGAAGTTTCACTGTAAGGCAAGCCAGTTAAGAAAAACTTGATTACTGTGAAGCTATAGCTTATGGCTCAAGAGGTACAAAATAAAACGTGCTTTGATGATCCTGGCAGCAGGCAGGGAGGAAAGGCTACATAGGGCCTTTTGCTGCCTGAAAACAGAGTGGGAGGGGGAGGCTTTAGCCACAGGGATTTAGAGACGTTTGTAAGATTGTTTCTACATGCAGAAGGTGGTAAGCCTGTGGAGCCCATTGCTTTGAAACACTGGGAAATTACAGAAGCAGAATGCCAGGAATAAAACAGTTCATCCTGTAACTGGAGAGCTCACTGCGGACTTCGGAAACCCTGGAGCTCACTCTAACTTTTGACACTCGTTTGAGTTCAGTTTTCTAAGACAAAAATGAGGATTTGTAATTCTCAGAAAAGTCCCCCTCCCATCTCCTCTCCCTCAGTCTCTTTTCCTGGTAAATTCCTTTTGGATATTAGATTGGGGCAGGGGTAGGCGGTGTGTGGAGGGGTGTCTGGGGTGTTTCTGAGAAGTGTTAACCCTTTGAATGCTCTACCGGGATACAGAAAATCAGCATCTATCTCTTTACAACCTCCACTGGGCAATTCCCAAGGGCCCTTGCTACTGTTTCAATGTGTGTACCAAAATTATTCTTTTATTCTACAAATACCTGTAAATGGTCATATGTTGTAACTGAGGAATTAAAATGAGCTAAATGCTATCCCTTCACAGAGATGGAGTAGTAAAACAAGGAGCACTAAAGCTTGTCTTTATCTAAGTGGGAGGAAGCTAGGAAGCATGTGTCCCACAGCTGGGCCCATTCAGATTGGGTGGGTATGGAAATTCTAAGGAAATACTACTTTAAAGTTAAAGTCCATAAGACCAGTGAAGGTTAGCCTGGCAAAGGACAAGGAAAAGGTGCATTCTGGAGGCAAAGATGTTAGGGAGAAATGTGGAAGGCTGGTGTTGGGATCCTAATCAGAAAAGGAGTATTCTGCCTGCAGAAACTGGAAGAGAGAGAGGGACGTCTGGCCCAAGGTTAGTTCAACTTCCTGCTAGATGCACTGGATATTCATCCACCAGAAACTTTTGAGCATGAGGGAGTATACCCTCATGTGTTCTCGAGCTCATTTCAATGTTCCTATCTCAGTTCTCGAAGTCATAGGGTACCGTGGATGTTGTCTGGCTCTGACATCAAGTGACACTGAGCAAGGACATTGTGTGATGGGCAGGGGCTGCTTCTGGCACCCACCCGATGTGTGTCATTGTCACACCTCCCAGACATAAGCTGACTTGGTGACAGAAGAGAGGGTTGGCACAGATAGGTGTGAGCATGTGACTGGCAGAACTATTTGGTTCTATAGCCCAGCCTCTGGCACGGAGTAGTCCACACGGAACTCTCTGCTTGTGTTGTCTGTCTGCTTCGTACTGTCTTCTTGGAGGAGTAATAGGCAGACTGAGGTAGAGGCCCCCAAATCACTTTATGTACCACTATCTATTCTGTCACCTGCGTACAGTATTCCCTCAGGTGTGAGGGATAATTTAGATTACTATCTGCTAAAATGATTAGCCTCTTAGTGGTAGCTGGTGAGTCAAGCTGGGAAACACAGCTTTTTTTTTTTAATGGCCTCTCCACTGATGAATAGAAAAATCATTTGCTTTGTTTCTTCTTTAAAATATATTAACTTATGATGAATTTAGCTTGAAGCAAATGGATTCACATTATTGTCATATTAGTGTCCCGACACTGGAGCTAGAAATCTCCCAGGCTATAGAAAGGACACATTTAGCTTTTTCTTCTTGCCTGAGATGTCCCTTAGAGATCAGAGGGTTTGATTCTCAAGCCAGAAGCGGGAATCTTCGGGTTTCAGCCCCTTGGTCTTCTAGACAGTCTCTCAGGGGATTTATTTCCTGGCTGGAAACAGAAGAAGAAGGAACTTGGCATTCTGCTGAATAGTTTTTAGAGGAAGAAATAATCTCTCTCTCTCTCTCTCTCTCTCTCTCTCTCTCTCTCTGTTTTTTTTTTTTTTTTCAAGACAGTGTTTCTCTGTGTAGCCCTGGCTGTCCTGGAACTCACTCTGTAGACCAGGCTGGCCTCAAACTCAGAAATCTGCCTGCCTCTGCCTCCCAAGTGCTGGGATTAAAGGCGTGCGCCACCACGGCCCAGCAGGAAGTAACTTTTCTTACAAAACCTTCACATGAGAAATTTCCAGAGAGAAATGCCTACATGGTTGCTCCATCTTACCAACTCACCTCCCCAGCACATCAACATATTTGGGATTCTGCAAAAAGAAGCTGGAGGTCTCTGTTTGTCTCCTTGGGGAGTGTGTGGAGGGGGTCACAGAGCAGACTGAAGGAACCAAGCTGCCAAAGCCAGCAAAGCCAGAGCACCTGAATACTGCTTGCCTTTCTAAGAGCTGCCTATATTTATTTGCTTACAAAGCAGTATAGGCAGACACGGGGCAATGGTCTCAGTTGATCCAGTTCCTCTCCTCTCCTCTCCTCTCCTCTTCTCTCCTCTTCTCGTCTTTATTTTTAATGTAAGAAACTTATTAGTAATACCTTTATACTTCTTCTTTAAAAAAACACATTTATTTTCTGGCATGCTTTTTAAAAATCATTGTCACCACCAGTGTGGTGGTGCTGCAGGCCTTTGATCCCAGCATTGGGGAGGCAAAAACAGGTGGGTCTGAGTTCCAGGACAGCCTAGTCTACAGAGTGAGTTCCAGTACAGCCAGGGCTACACAGAGAAACCCTGTCTCATGAAACAAACCAGCAACAAACAAATCATTTTCACCAATCTAGCTATCTTGATGTGAGGTTTTTCTCCATTGTAAGAAACCTAAGCAGCGTTTGTCCCGGATTGGAGGTGAGAGAGAACAGAAGTATTCAGAATTCAGAAGGTTTGCAGGTAAGAGATGGAGGGAAAAGAGACCCGGTCTGAAATTCTCAGGCAGGTCTTCATCTCTCTGTACAACTGCTGCGTGGAAATGAAACCACACAGATAAATAGATAGAATGGGAGCCCAGAAGGGAAGCTGAGTCTGTGATACACGGAGGCACTGTTAGAGGAAAGCTCTGCTTCATTGTCAGTGATAACAATAATTAAAGGGCTCTGGAACCTCAGTGCTCACCCCTGGGATGTTTAATAGTAATTATTGGTAATTACATATTATTATGTCAGAGATATGTAATCATATAATTGTTATTATTAAGTACGATGTTGGCCATTGAGGTTTCAACCCCTTCTTCATTTGTGGGTCCGATGCTGGGCTGGTAATTGGGATAATAGGAGCTAAGGTACAGAAGAGGGAAAGTAATTGGGTGAGGGCAAGCTTGCTTGGCTCCTACAGAACCTGGGAGTCAGCGGCCTCTGTACCCCAGTGGTTTGGTTGGCATCTCTGGCTGACCCAGGAGATAATGAATCTCAAAGAATTTCTGGCACATAGGGGGTTTGGCTTCATCCCCCTCACCCCACTCCCCAGCCTCGGCAGAATGTCTGACTGTGGCATTGCTCGTGGGCAGGTTTGGTGGCACCCTGCCTTAGTCTTCATTGTGAGTGGGTGTCTGGGAACAGCCGAATTGGTGAGGGACAGCAGAAAGAGCAGACAGGACAGTGTGGGCTTGGAGGACAGTTCCCTAAATGCTTCACCTTGGATCATTTTATTGATTCTCCCAACAACTCTGTGAGAGGAGGCTAGAACACTCAGAGAAGCCATCTTCTGGGTTCGTCAAGAGTTCCTGTGCTCCATGCCCCTGGGGCTAACTTCACTTCATCTGGTGTGTCTGTGGGGTAGCAGTATCATTCGAAGGTGGTTTAGAAGAGTGGACAGCATGTGCAAACCATCCACAGCAGAGCCTGGCTTGGGAAGTGTTTAGTGAATGAGAAGACTTGCTAGATGGCCCACAAGAGAGCAGGCCTCAGAGTGAACAGGAAGCTCACTCTGCAGGAGTGAGCACTGGAGGATGTAGCAGCCTGACTCTTTCCATATCGTGGGGAGCCCTGTACTGAGAGGCTCTAGAGGCCCTCAAAGGTGCCTCTCCTGTGAAACAGCCTTCTGGGAGCCCCAGGGTGATCAGTTGAGCTGCTCTTTCAGTATGATTCTGTTTTCAGTGGAGCCCTAGACAAGCTGAGGCTTGTTTGCCTCTGTCTTGAGTGTTGCCCAGGTCGCAGGGAGGGAGTTGCTAGGCAATGACTGGGAAGCTTTCCACAGAACAGTGGATTAGCAAGGGAGGGAGGAGGGCTGGTTCAGAGAGAAGAGCAGAGCTGGAGAGGCCAAGGCAGAGATGGGTGGGTGTGGCTGGATTTGTCTCACCTGGAGCAGCTCAGTCTCCAGAGGGGTGAGGTGATCCTTAGGAAGAGTTACAAATAGACATAATGGCCCAGTTGTAAACAACCTAGTTACTTAGCTTGTTCACAGTATCCTTCCAAATGTTCAAGTAAACCCATCCCCCAAGATACACAAATCTAGGAGGAGAAGGAACAATACCATTAGCCCCCGGGCTAAGGTGTGATAAAATCTCTCTTCCTGGAGAGAAAACCATTCAAGATTAGACTGAAGAAAGATTTGAGTGAAGAAAAATAGGGGATAATCAGGCTTATAAGCATTTTATTTCTCTGGCTCTTTTTTTTTCTTGAGAACTGAAGAATATTTTCAAACATTTGTGTGTGTTTATTACCAGCTCCCTTCAATAGAGATACAGCAGGGGCAGGGCTAGACTTGTGGACTTGGAGCGAAGTCTTTTACGATAAGTTGGCTTTGTGTGTGCATGTGTGGGACCAGGATTGAACCTAGGTTCTTATCCACCAATCGCTCTTCCACAGGTCCTCATCCTTTTGTCTCCTCTACCCTTTCATTTTGAGACAACATTTCACTAAGTTGTCCCAGGCAGGCCTTGAACACACCCTGCAGTCTCAACAAGCTTTGAACTTGTGATTCTCTGTCCCCCTACCACTCATACCTGCAGTTAGAGATGAAGGGTTCTAGCGGGCCTGAGCATGGCAAACATGTCCGCTGGCAGGTTTTGCCTTTCTATTCTCCCTGCAGTCCTTCTGTATTGTTAAGACCCATTAGATTACACTCCTAAAGCTAACCCCCAAGGTCTGTTCCCTTATTTGGCCACTTCCTCCTGCTGAAGCTGACCACCAAGGTCCTGCTATCAAAGTATTGAAGTCCAGCAATCAAAAGCCCTCTTTCGGCCACCTTAATTAACCTGTCCAATCAAAATTAACCAACTTAGCCTAACACCTTTATAAACTGACTCTTACCTATGTGCCATGTCTATCCCCTCTCTATCCAGAGGCAATCCTTAGTGTCTCTCCCACCCCACCCCAGGCTCCCACCCCCAGGCAAATGTCCCTTCCCTCTCTCCTTTGTTCCTTCCCCTTCCTTCATCCTCTATTTCCTGTCTTTTTCTCTTAAACCCTGACCTTTGTCTCTCTGGGAAAACTAATTCTTTGTGCTGAGAACTTAGTTTTGGGGTGTCTTGTGCCGACTTCGAGGTCCTTTCAAGAAGTCTATGCCACGAGACCCACCTGATATAAAATAAGGTTCTTAAATCATCTTTTTAAATGTCTCCAACTTAGTGCTTCTGTCTCTATTATGTAATTAACTATACTCCTTTTTGTTTTAGTAGGTATGCATATTTTGCAACCTTCCAGCATAAAAAGAACAAGTTATGGTTTTTTTCCTATTTTGTTGTTAAAATATGTGTGTGTGTGTGTGTGTTTGTGTGTGCGTGTGTGTGTGTGGTTGTATGGTAAATATATATATATATATATATATATATATATATATATATATATATATATATGGTGGTGGTGAACAGGCGGTAAATTTATACATGAATGCTGGGAACTGAACTCAGGTCCTCTGGAAAAAGAATGAGGCATTCTTAGCTGCTGAGCCATCTCTTCAACAGGAGGGAAATTTAGAACTGAAGTGAAGAACTGGCCTGGGAACAGTACAGATGAAGTACAGAGTAATAATTGTGACCAGTTTGTCCAACCGTGATTAACACCAGGTACTCTTAAGAAGCACTGACAGAGCTGTAGGCAAGTCTGGGATGCTTTGGCAGCACTAACGGGCACTACTAGGAGGAAGAATGACATGTGGAGTGGCCACTATCCCCAGGCCTTGTCTCAGTCGATCATGCCTTAATTGTAGGGTCACATGATGTGTCCATGCAGAGCCAGAGGAGGATGTGCTTCCTTTTGTTGGCTGACTGCCTGTTGTTTCAGAGACAAAGAGGTGTGGTCATGAGGCCTTGGAGTACGAGTTAAATGACTGGAGCTGCTATGGATTCTCAAACATACAGACACAGAGACACAGACACACACAGACACACAGACACAGACACACATACACACACAGCCTTATATTTAACATGCCTTAAACAGCTCAGTGGTTGGGCCACTCCCAAACATCCATGTTGCTAACATCTCCCCTATGATACTCCTGAGTTATTACTTACTAAAATTTATATTCCATCTTTGCTACACTGGACCCAGAAAGCCAAAGGATGACATCTAGTTTGAGGTTTTAGTGTGGTTTTGAAAATGTTTAGGGAATGACTAGTTGTCCAAGCTAGTCTATTTCACTCTTGACTATTTTGGTGGTCTCTAAAAGGCAATAATTGAAATATCTTTGCCTTTGTAACATATAATTTCTGTATAACACAAACTCTAAATATGTTCCTCTTGCTTCACTGGAAGTTTGTTGCTACAAGTGTGGGTCATGTGGTCTCACACACATAGTATGGGGGAGGTCCTATAGGCATATCTGGGGGCCCAGAGAACCTTGACTAATTCACATCTGCACATAGTCACTTTGAGGCAGAGATAGAAGCTAGGGTTCAAAGTCACATACACAGACACACACACACACACACACGACATACACATGTGAGTACCCCAACCCCCCCCTCACAAAGACACTTGTTATAATTACATGGTAGAAACACAGTGTGTTGGGAATCAAATGTTGATTAATGTTAATTTTAGGATAAACAGAGGAGAAGAAAGACAGGAAAATCCAGTGGACTCCAAGGATAAAAATATTCCTGAGTTGAGACTCAGCATCTATGGCTGCACAACCCAATAATTACTTCTGAATCGTGATTACCTGTTCTTATATAATTAACCCTGAGGTTCACAGGATGCTTAGAACTTCTGTCCTGGAATGTACCAATCTCTGTGGTTCACAGACCACTGAACCAAATCCAGAAATGTCCACACACTCCACACAACCCATATTGAACAAGTGTCCTCTTTCTCCAGGATACAGGAGGGACAGTGTTCACTAGAGACTAAATCTACCAGGAAGGTAAAAATAGCAGCAAGATTGTCAAGGGTGATGCGATCTCTGAAGGGGACTCAGAGGTACTTGTAGCTTCATTTAATTAAAGCCTCCCATCCTAGAGTCCAGAAAATGTTAATCAGCCGGTCAGCAGCCTAGCACTGATTAGTACAAGCTGTGTCCAAAATAAAGTGAGCGCGAGAGACCCAGGGGAGAAACAGAGCTTTCAGTCTATGAACATGAAAGGAGTTGTAAATGCCTTAAACTCAAACTGCACTTAGATGAAGTGGAAGTGGAGGGTGTGATGGGGTGGGAGGCCCGTGTGCTTTCTTCTCTCGTGGAGACAAGAAGAGAGCCTATCTATTGCTCATCACTTAGAGAAGCTGTTGTGTGTTGCTCATCAGTAGCCGTGTTCACCATGGTAGAAAGTCATCCGCCCCAGAAGAAAGTCTCGCTTGCTCATGCTCCTTCTAGGTATTGGTTTAGGCAAGACTGTGTGCTAGAGTTTTGACATGGGAAGGAAGGTTTTCGGTGGAATGGGGTTCTCTGGGAAGGTTTCTTTTATTCTATTGTGTGTGTGTGGTGTGATGTATGTATGTGTGTGGTGCATGTGCACAGAAATGTGTGCCTACACGGAGGCTGGAGGAGGATGTTGGATGTCTCCTCTGTCCTCTATCACCTTCTGCCTTGTTCCATTGAGATGGGCTCTGCCACTGAACACGAGGCCCAACATTGTCTAAACTGGTAGCCCAAGTGTCATAGAAACCTTTCTGTCTCTGCCCCGCACCGTGCTGCCATTGGAGGGATGTGTGCAGCCATGATTGGCTTTTTTTATGTGGAGGTTGGGGATTCAAACTCAGGTCCTCATGTATTATTGCAGGCATTCTCACCCACTGGACCTTCTCCCCATCCCTGGAGGGTGTATCGTGTGCTTTATTTTCTTTCTTAAAGAAGATATAATCAGGAAGAAGGAGTACCCTTCAGCTCTGTTGACAGTACGTACCTTCATGTGGTGGTGGACTTGGCCATCTTACTCCCATGAGATGAGCTAATGTAAGACTAGGCAAACAACAAGGAAGATAGAGCAGTGGATACGTCAAAGGGCCCATTAACTGTTCTTGGAGTGCTACTGTCTGGAGCTTCTGACTCTGAGAGTAACTCCCTTGTTGTTTATGGTAATTGAGTCAGGGTTCCTTCGCTGGTGATGAGAACATCTCAGCCAATATAATACTTTCTTAGGCGGGTTGTATTAATTTTGATATTAAATCTACTTTTTTTTTAAACCATGTAGAGAGCTTCGGATCCTTAGAAAGTCATCTTCTGATTAGGAATGACAAGAATAACAATAACCTGTGCTTGTCTAGGCCACACACTCTGTCAAATACTTTACATTAATCCTTTACAACAACTCAGGGAGTCAGGCTAAAGGGAGATTATTATTCCTGTTTTCAAGGTCAGGAAACTAACTCAAGGAGGTAATATAACTCATCAGACATGTCCTACCAGAGTGTCGATACGATATGAAAGTAAGGATATGAACTTATGTTTGGCAAAGAGAACTATTTATCAATGATGGACAGTAAAAAAGATTTATAAACCTGAACATTAGAGACTGCCAGCAATGTGTCTAAGTTCTCACTCAAACTTCTTTAACTCTGGAGTATTAGACAAATTCTTTACATCTCTCCAAACTTTGACATGCTCTCTCCAAAGATGACAACGATAAAATTTATTCCACCAAGGCATTTCAAAAACTAGATGAGCAAATGTATTTGAAGCATAGAGTCCAGTGGTTGGCACACAGTGGATTCTCCACTCTTTAAAAATGTTCAACATTAGGCAGGCATTGTGGGAAGTCTGTCCTTGCAAGTATTGTTCAAATTAATTTTTTAGGCCAGCATGCATAGCAATAGGCTTTATTATTCAGCTTTTTAAAGATAAAATGGGCAACTCTGAGTGCCTTTCAATGCAAAAGACTCAATAGAAGCCATTATATCTAGAAACCATTCAAAACACAAGAAAAACACACCCAACAAGAGGAGGCAGATTGGAAGTGTTTCTGGCTGGTGGGTAAGAAAGGCAAGTGATGGAAAACAGGATCCTACTTAGTAGAGAGGAGGCTGAGTAATTTATGTGGGAATGAAAATAAGGACATAAAAACAGGCCAGGAAGGAGCTGGCAATGTACAAGTATGGAAGAAGCAGCCTGGAGGCTGCAGTGGCAGGCAAATCACACGTAACTCAGTTGCATTTTGTTCTTATTAAGAAAAGGCAATAGTAGCCCTGGAATCCACAAGTAAGCACCTAGCATGTAGGGCCTGAGGGTTGATTCTCCTGTCCTACCCAGCTTCCAGGCAGTCTCCTAGGGCACTATGTGCATTATTTTCTTCTGTTTTTTCCTACCTCTTAAGTGAGAGTCAATAACTGAAGAGAGGTTTAAAGAAAAAATACAGAGATGAGAAATGAAAATATTTAGGCTAGGTGAGCAGGACTGAACGATGGGTATAATTTCTCCTCGAGGTGCAAGGGCTAAATGAGCCAACACAAAGGATACTTGGAGGTATTGCCAGAAACCACCTTCCTCTCTGACATATTGTGCGTCAGGTGCTCAGGTAGCACTTGCTAATGATACTGATGATGTCATCTTCTGAATATTCAGGTGAAACACACTGCAAAATCCTTTTTGACACTAAGCATTAGAGAGTTGGGAATATCAGTTCTAGAGTTTTCTTTGTCCACAGTTATGTCAGAGAGGAAGGTAGCTCCTGGCAATAGCTCTGAGTATCTTTTGTGTTGGCTCATTGCCAGCCCTTGCACCTCCAGGAGAAATTGTACCCATCGTTTAGTCCTGCTAACCTGTCCTAAACATTTTCATTCCTCATGTCTGTATTTTTCTTTAAACCCCTCCTCAGTCATTCAGTCTGTTATTATTAGTGTGTTGCTTCCCTTTCAGAACGCTAATCTCTTTAACACATATCACTGCTTTGTCTTTACACGCTTTATATAAAAATTTAAACACGTGTACGTTCTTTTTCTGGTCAAACTACAACCTTTTTATACTTCTTTCTACTTCACTTTTAGTTTTGTGTTTCACTATAAAACTGGCTGAAGGGAGCCAGCAATAACCATGCTACTACCTGACTCTTACACCATCTTGAAATGTCCTCCATCCAAGAAGTTAGTCCACTGCTTCTCAGTTAAGCCTTACTCAAAGTTGCAGGGTGTAAGCATAACATAGATATCAGTGATTCACCAATGGCCTCTAATCCATTTTCCAGAAGAGTCCTTATTCCCAGTGGAAACCTGTTCTTTTCTTTACTGCCCTTTCTTCTCTTTGCATTCTGGCCACTCAAGTTACCACCAGAGGCAAACGTTAAACGATGCAAAGTTCATTCCAAAGCCCCTCTGACTAGTTTGGCTATCCTACGGATTCAGTGCTTGAGGCTTCTGCAGACTTACCCAGCTTGCAGAAAAGGGACAGTTAAAAAGAGGTGAGAGGTGAGGATTCATAGCCTGCCTTGTTCTTCTGGGGCCTGATAGTACTTCTTGAAGTTTTTCTGTAATAACCCATCTTCAGATCTGAGTTGCTGGTTTTTTATTTTTTTATTTATTTTTTTTTTTATTTTTTTTGGTTGGTGGTTTAGTCCTGGGAGTTCTGGGTGGTCCAGTTAGTTGATATTTTTCTTCATATGAGATTGCAATCTTCTTCAGCTCCTTCAGTCTTTCCCCTAGCTCTTCCATTGGGGTCCCCTGGCTCAGTCCAATGGTTGGCTGTGAGTATTTGTATATGTTTCGGTCAGGTGCTGGCAGAACCTCTCAGGGACCAGTCATTCCAGGCTCCTGGCAGCAAGCGCTTCTTGGCATCAGCAATAGTGTGGGGGTTTGGTGTCTGCAGATGGAATGGATCTCCTCTTTGTTGGTTATTCGGCTAAAGTCATTGGTTGGGTCCTGGGAGCCTCTTGCTTCCCTGGAGTCTGGAACTTTCTAGTGGCTACCCTTAGTTCCCCATCCCCCACTGCTACATGTTTCTATTCAATTGCCTGACCCTCTGCAGCCCTACAGGCAAAGAAACTCATCTGAGACCTAATCAGGAAGTATGAAGGAAAAGTGAAAAGCCAGGTAAGATGCTAAAATATCAATTATACACCCAGGATACCTCTTTCTACCTCCACTGGCAACAATGGATTGTGAAAAGGAAGGGCAGAGCAGAGGGCAGTACAGTCAGGGGCTCTCCAGCACAGGTGTGCTCACCTGCAGCCTGTCGTGTGGAAGGTCAGGTGCTAAAATCAGACGGCTGGAGCCTCTTTGATTTGCAGCATGCATGACTGAGTTTTGTCTTAGAAACTGGCTCTCCCTCTGAAAACTTCAGGTCACCCTTGGAATATCAGTAATGACATCCCAGAACGAGAATGCTCTTAAGCCCACAGAATGCAGAATGACTGACGGTCTGGGTGTGCCTGTGAGTTTCAAATTCAGCATGACTGACATTTTAAATAAAAATCACCTAGCCTGGTTTACCATATGTCTGAAGAAAATACTGTAAAAATGGAGTGCAGATCTTTGCAATTCACTTTGAAGCAAATGCATCTGCTGTCTCGTCTCTGAGATATTTATTTCTCCTTATTTTAAGTGTGCCCGATGCTACCCTTCCAGATGCATGTTAGAGGCACAAGTAAGAAATGGAAAATAACTTCTCAATTATTTGAACATGCAGCAGATACAGGGTTTTAGAAAATAAGAACAGAAACTTCCACAGAAAACAGGTGAAATACCAATGTCCCAGGTGTTGGAACTGTCCTTCAGGAGTTCCAAGATACCAGCTCATCATCCGACTACGCTGTGCCTATTGTCATGGGGAAGCTATGGTCCCACACAGTGATTTTTTTCCCCAGAAAGGGAGCTGAATAGTTCTGGCCTGGATGTCTCCTCCTGACAAGGACAATGAGTGGACGTAGACAATAAACGCAGAACAATGAGATGAAGTTGAAGTCGCTCCTGGAGGCTGACCCTGCCCCAGCTCTTGGAAGTTAGGGAGTGAGGCCAGGAAGTGCTTCTCTCTGGCTGGAAGTGCAGCAAGCTCTCCTCCCCCCTTTACTCCATCGAAGCCATGTGACTGGAAGACACAGACCTCACTTTGTTGCCCCCTCAGGGATGTAGAGCCTTCTTGGCCAGAGCTAACCTTCAGCTGCTCTGGTCTCCTAGCAGCTTTCTAACACCCTGGCTCTCTGTGTAGCCTGGCGGTATCTGGGGGCCAGGCTCTCAGTATTCCACTCCACACTGTCAATGTCACACAATAGACTTCTCCATCCAATCAAACAGTTGTCATGAAGTTGGAGCTGGTGCCACCCTGACTTGTCAGTCAGTCAGTCAGTCAGTCAGTCAGTCAGTCAGTCAGTCAGTGTCTTTTGAGGAGTTAGGAGAAGCCAATTCAGCCAATGTACAGAGGCTGACACTGGCTCTGCCAGCTACTGCTGAATCTTAGGCCAGTATCTTTGCCTTCCTCAGACTTTATGGGGCATTCAAACCACAAAGCCACCTTTCGATGGACCCTTCCAATAAACAGACGCCCTTTCCTGCCACTACAGGAATCCTTGAATTCCAAATGAAAAGGCCTCAAAAAACAAACAAACAAGAAGCATGCATTTCAAGATGTCACTAGTAGGCTTAAGGACTCGATGACAAGCAGTTTGACAGTATGGCTTAGCTCCTGCCTACATTCGGTGGTGATACTGGTGGCAGAGGGTGGTAACAAGCCAGAAGTCTTGAGTCCTGGTGCTGGGAGCTATTCTTTCCCCACAGAGCCTATTTCCCTATTTGCAGGTCACTATCAGATTGGATTAAGGCCCACCCTAACAATCTCACTCTAAAGGTTTGCCTCTGAACATAGCCGTGTCCTGGAGTTCTGGGAATTAAAGCTTCAACATTGTAATCCTGACAAAATTCAGCCATATCGGCCTGCTTATACTTCAGCTGTCTAAAGTCTATTTCCCAACTGGACGGGGGTGGGGTTGGGATTGCGAATGTCCAGGAAATTATTGACTAAACTGGAAATCAAAGAAGAGGCTCCACCCTCTGGCCTCTCCTGTGGGCGTGGCCATGAGTCTACCTGGAGGCAGGGTCCCCCACCTGCTGCTGTCCTCTCCTTTAAGGGAGGTGAATGGGGCTCTCTTCAGTGGTCCTAGAAATGGTAAATACAATCCGAATCTGCAAGTTCCCTGTGGCTGTTCCCCTTTATCCCCTTTATGTGTATGGAAGGCTCATGCCTGATTGTTGGCAGATTCTCTTCATACTGGCAATCAATTACCTGCCACACTTTGAATTACCTAATCACAAAAGTAGTTACCGTTTATTGAATGCCTGACGTGTTTCATGTCCGGCTGGTGCTAAGATCTTAGTGTAAATGTTTACCGGTCTCCACAACAATTCAATCAGGTCATTGTTATTGCTCTCACACTACAGGTAGGAAACGGAAGACCATGGGAGGCTAAAAGAGCATAGCCAGGGATTAGGGAAATCCAAAGCTGAACATTGGTCTGCACTGGTCTACATGATAGATGCATATGATTGGAATAACTGGAGGAATTTGAGTGTTGAATTGTTATTAGATAGTGAGATGGTTAATCGTTAAGTATTCTGACTGCGGTTATGGCATTGTGATCATGGAGGAGAATATTGTTCCGAGGAGAGTCGTGCTGACTTGCTCAGCCCGGAAAGGTCCCAACATCTGATAAAATATGAAACTAGTTCATTTAGCAAATTAACAAGCATGTAGGCGTGCCCGCACAAATGGATGGGCATAAGAGAAAGCAGATGAGACTTTAAAATAATGAGCGTTCTCTATATGCTGATTGTAACTTTTCTGTAGCTTTGAAAAATTTCAAGATATGAACATTGCAGGGAGGCAGGCATGTAGTGCACACTGATGATCCCAGCCCTCAGAAGGCAGAGATGGGAGGATTGTGGGTACCATGACAATGTTACATAAGGAGCTCAGAGTTGTCTTAGGTGACATAGTGCCTTTATAAACCCAAGGGCTAGAGATGTAGCATGATGCTAGAGCACTCACCCAGCATGTGTGAGGCCCTGGCAGTGCCTCAGGGTACAGAGGTAAGGTGTAAGGCTCTGATACAACCTGCAGACGCATACAAGCAGTGACACACAGCATGAGAATAAGCCTGGGGTCTAACATGTCATGCAAGTGTTCCTCATTTGGGCTGTGAGTCTGAGTCTTTATCAATGTGTGAGTCATTCTCTACTGCCCAGGCATCTGCCGGCCAACCACACAGAGCCTGTCTGTTTGCCAACTATGTCTCTGGTTATTGCGTTGGAGATTTTCACGAGCTCAAATTTAAGGGTTAGCACACATAGCAGATGAAGGCACAGAGTGCCCGGTGAGTTAGAACTTCAAATAAAAAAATAACTTTGAAAATTTAAGAAGGCGTTAAATGTTTCAATGGGTTATAATTCTATTAAAGGTTGATCACTGTTAATATCAAATTTAAATATAATTTGATATTCTGTATTTAACCTACTAGTATTTGACCTGTGTTCCATTACCCTATATGAGAGATCTGGTCCCCTATGAAGATTGAATTTTAGGAGCAGAATAGAGTATTAAACACCTCCGACCTTCCCCCATAACACACACACACACACACACACACCCCACACACATATACAGGTTTGTTAACTGCAGTGACTCTGGTTCTTCTGTTTTCTATCAGTTGGCTGAATAGGAAGGAATGGGCAGATATAGGGAGGAAAAATGCCTCAGAGTCTTACCAAGGCCTGGGTTGACCCTTGCCCAGCTACACACATAGATGTGCTGGTGTGCTTCAAAGCCTCTCATAGAGCCAATGACTACACAGGGCAGACATGGAGCTGACCTGGTAGAGTTTCCATCCTAGCTTTATTCCTCACTGTGTGCAGTCTCCTCATCTGTATAATCCAGAAGACAACAGTACTCTTCTTATGGAGGATTAATTGGTCAATATTTGCCAAGAGTTGGGGATGGTGCCCAGTGCATGGTAAGCCCTGTATAAGTATTTGCCAAATAAATAATCTATTGATAGAGAATGTTGGGATTTCTATGGGGTAAGCCTATTGATCTAAGATTTCCAGGGCCTTAAATGGCTCTGACTTGTTGGGGGCGGGCAGTGTTTGATAACTTGGATCATAGGCTTGGTTCTATGGGTTCATTTCTTTTTGAGTACTTGAAGTGAAGGAAGTCTAAGAGGTGATATATAGGCAGAAAGGGTAGCAGCCTGCAAGAGTGACTCTATCCCCTGACCCAGCTGGTATATTGCTGTTTAGGAGGGGATGTTGAGTGCTAAGGAGGAGGTCTTAGTGTGGCCTGCTTTGGGAACAGCCTCTTGACCTATCCCAGTACTGTGATATTGTATTTGTAGTGTTTCTTCTGATCTCTGATGCCCCCTTTCTCCCACTCAGCACCTAATTTCTTTCCCTTTATTTAGCTTTGTGTCTTGTCTCACGACTTTCTCCCTCCCCGCCCCCACCTTTCATTTAAATTCCTTCATCCACTTTTGGTTTCGAAAAGGAAACCATCACTCACAGAGCATCTGGTGTTACGGTGGGAGAGGTTGGCTGGCACATCAGCCAGCCACACAAGAAAACATTCCTGAGCCTGGTCATCTCTGAGGAGACGAGACTCCAGATGCTGGCACAGGGTGCTACAATGACTCACAGTAATAGTTCTCTGGAGTAGATTTCCAAAAGTACAATGCCAAATCAGAGCCATGTCTCTTGTACATCCTCTCCATTCCTTGTAGGCAAACTATATGAGACGTCAAACCACTGAGTCACAACTAGGAAATCCAGCTGTATTATTCTCATAGTTAGCCATACCAGTTGGGGGTAGGCTGAGCCATGCATCTTGACATCTGGGATCCACCTGTTACTGGCAAAGTGGCTTGTGTACTTGAACTTGACCATGTGGCAGCTTATATTATCCAAAGATGCTAGCAAGAAACTTTTTATCCAACATAATCTTCTGAGTGCTCTCTTGTAGATCTCCATCAAGACACCATGAATCTGGCCAAACTTGTGATCACTTTCACCAATAGATTTGGTGGAAGACTCACTAATGCAATTTCCCAGTGTTGGGAGCCGCGGCGGGTGCTGGCAAAGTCCGCCATCGCTAGGTGGCGCTATCAGCCATAATTCTTCCTAGTAAACAAGTAAATTGCGCATGTGCCATGGTAAAAGCCCGCCAAAGTTAAAGCCCATCCCACGGCGTTTGGCGCGCAACGAGTAAGCAGCCAATCAGAGGTGAATACACCGCTCTAGGGTTTATAAGCAGTGCCTTCCCAGGTCTCCTTCGTCTTCTTCCACCATTTTGGTTTTTGGGAATAAACGTGTTCATACGGAAGGATTCTGGTGTGTGTGTGTGTGTGTTCTTGCCGGCGAGACACTACACGCGCGCCTCACATTTGGTGCCGAAACCCGGGAGAATTTACCATCGCTGGCACTGTTTAAGAAGACCCTCCATTCGCCCTCCACGCGTGGAGTGAATCCAGAACCGTAGAACGAGGTAATGTTTCTCTGAGAGACAGGTTTCGACTTGATTTATTTCGTCTCCCTCCCCAGTTGGCAGGAACCTTAGAGGCTCTCACTATGGTGTTAGTAGCGTTAGTTTTCTCCCTTCTGGTTCTCGTAGCGGTTCGGGGAGTGGTAGATGGATTACAGGTCAGCATGTCAGAAACAGAGAAAGAATGGAAGCGCTTAGAAATTCAGAAAGAAAAAGGAAGAAAAGGCATATCTAAGGAAAAAGGCCCTTCCAAAGACACACAGTCCGAGGAAGTGAGAGATGAGAGGAAGAACACTCTTGGGAGAGACGGGAGAACAGGAAGCCTCAGAAAGAAACCTCTTTATCTGGTAAAGGAGCCGGGGTTTTTACGGCGTGATAGCTCTGAGTCGGAGGGGCTAACTTCCTCCGAGTCAGAGGACTCAGATGAAGAGATAGATGAGGAGAAAAGATGCCAGCCGGATAAACGGCCGCCGCCACGAGATCGAGTGCTTGCGTTAGTGATGGTTAATTGGAGGCTGTGTTTACAAGAGGAGTGTTTCGGGAAAGGCAGTCTAGGTGAATGAGGTGCCCAGTGCCGATTTTGCCTAGGAGGTGATAGCGAAACATAGGTCAAGAGAATTCTAAACAGACATTGCCTGCAGCCTAAAAGCCGCTTCAGGCGGGAAGAGCAGGGTTAAAAGGAATTAGAAAGCAGGGTATTGAAGTGTTAAATTAGCTGCCCGCTACATCTCCAATGAACGAGATGAAAAGTTACATCTTAAATATGAGAGAGAGAGAAAGAGTTTTAAAAATACAGGTGCCCTCTCTCTGAGCTGTGTCAACAAAAAAGAATGAAAAGGCTATTTCAGAGTTCATCTAGAAGCAGAGAATTCGGGAGACGTCCTGAAATTCTCTGTAGTTCTTAGAGGTCCTTCTTTGTTGTCTGTCCTTGGCGCGCCAATGTCCACGTGTTTGTGTTTGCCTTTTGTTTCGTTGTCTAAATGTTCTGTGTTTGTTACGTGTTCAAAAAGAAAGATCGTTAAAACTGCTTGATCCAACCTTTGGGAGCTAAAAAAGTCTTTTCAGGAATTGAGGTTGGCATAAGCTGCTTTTAAAAGAGACCAGCAGCATTTTGGGTTTTATAAGGAAGCTAAGAGTCGTTTTGTTTTAGAAAAATCTCTGACAAGGTGCTTTTCTCTTGAAATTACAGCTAGAAAGACAAAAAATTTTGTTTGATCTAAAAATAAGATATATAGCCACTTCATTGTTGTTTCTAATTGGTTTTAAAAGTATAAAAATGTTCTACATGTCTTGGTTATCTGTTGGATATTCTCAAGGGAGATACAAGTCCTAATTCCCCTTGACAATTAACTGATGAGGAGTAGATAAACACTTTTACCCTCAATATTTTAGAGCCTGACAGGCCAAAAGAAATGGTCAAATAAAAGGACATCTTGACAGGACAATGAAAAGGTCCAGATTCTATTTTAATAAAAGCCAGGGGAGCGGTCTGTGTGTTTCCACAGGAAGAAGACAATCCATTTTGGCTACCAGAGTGACTGACGTGACGATCGTGACATCTGAAGAGGACCCCCCAAAAGACTCATGTACAGATCCTTATTTGGATACTTCAGCTTTGGGTTCCTAGTATTTTTGTTTATTTTATTTCACCTTTAAGAGTTGTACCAATAAAACCTGCTAGATGTCCCAGTGTTAAAATTCTGAAAGATTCACTCGCGCTATGGTTGCCAGAGTCACACAATGGGTTCCCATCCCCGTGGAGACTCCTTCCACTTTGTCATTATTTAGACAAAAAAGAGATTTGGTATAACTGCAGCCATAGTGGTGGCAATATCAGTTAGTGCCATTACCGCCACTGCCACTGGGATTGCTATGTCAACTTCTGTTCAGGTGGACACTACCCCCAATTGTCAGCCACGGTGACAGAGACTGTTAACCTTCTAACCTCCGCCAGCGCCCAACTAAAAGGCGGGCTAATGATCCTTAATCAACGCCTTGATTTAGTGAGAGAGAGATTAGATATCCTCTTTCAATTAGCCCAATTGAGATGTGAGAAAAAACTGGGTACACTTTACATCACCAGTATACAGTATAAAAACTTTACTCGTGTAACTAATCTGTCCAGAAAATTGTTTCAGTATCTTACAGGAAATTGGTCAGAAAACTTCAGTGAGACACTCAGAAAATTGAGAGCAGCTGTGGTGAACATCAACTCGACGCGCATGGATCTGTCCCTGACTGAGGGACTGTCCTCCTAGATTTCTCCAGCTTTCTTTTTCTTTTCCTTTTCTTCTTTCCTTTCTTTTTTTTTAAGTGGGTGGGAGTAGGCCTGTGTGGTATGCCCTATGTTGCGGATTAGTATTCATCTTTTGGTTGGTTTGCAAACTCAGAGCTCAACAAAATCTTGACAAGGCTATTATTGGCCAGGCGCTTGTGACCAAAGTACTAGGGGCTTCCCCTGCAGTGTGGTTATCACTGCCTCAATTATAAGCAGTCTCCCCCTCACGAGTGGTGGTGCTAAATGTTAGGCCATCAGTGTTGCACCCCAGAGGATTTGCCCATTACACTGGGTCAGTGAGGAGTCTTGGCCTGGCTGATCCTTGTCTGTGTAGCTGTGGTACCTGAATGTTGAGACAAACAGCCCTTGCACCCCTAGGAGATGACTCCATTGCACAGGGATGGGTGTTTGCATCTCTTTCTGTTCCCCTTAGCCCTTGCACCCAGAGGACTTGTTTCCATTGCACCTGGTAGGGTAAGGGAGACCGTCTTAAACTATCAGTTCTTGATCGCTTATTCCCCCAAGATGGAATTTGCTTAATCGGGCTTGAGTTTGAGTCATAACTGGTACCACGCCAGACAGGCCAAGAACAGCCAGATAGACAACTCCATCTTTTTGTCTCCAGGACAGCTGCCATTGGTCCCAATGATGAGAATTAGGCTGACGCCACATGCCAGATTTACACCATGAAGACAACTGAGGAATTGATGACAAGCCAACCCCATGACGGGATTAGCGAGTGGCAATGACCCGGGCGCGGGTATATCCCTCGTAGCCTAAGACAGGGTGGCTTGCCTTTCCTTGGTGTTAGCCCTATTGGTGCTGGGCGTAGAGAAACATCAGCTAGCCTGGGGACATTGACTGGGACATTGACCAGTGCCTGTTTAACAAAACAAAAGGAGATAGCCAATAGACAGATTCCTGAGCCGCTGTACCCAAAGGCTTCTGGTAAAGACACCCTGTAAAGCCTCAAACATTTGAGCACCACCCTCTAAAGAGACTCAAACCCGCCGTGAGACCCCCAAATATGGGAGTTACGTAACCTTCCCAGGGACCTCTACCACCCTCTGTTTTTAAAACAAAAAAGGGGCAGATGTTGGGAGCCGCGGCGGGTGCTGGCAAAGTCCGCCATCGCTAGGTGGCGCTATCAGCCATAATTCTTCCTAGTAAACAAGTAAATTGCGCATGTGCCATGGTAAAAGCCCGCCAAAGTTAAAGCCCATCCCACGACGTTTGGCGCGCAACGAGTAAGCAGCCAATCAGAGGTGAATACACCGCTCTAGGGTTTATAAGCAGTGCCTTCCCAGGTCTCCTTCGTCTTCTTCCACCATTTTGGTTTTTGGGAATAAACGTGTTCATACGGAAGGATTCTGGTGTGTGTGTGTGTGTGTGTGTGTGTGTGTTCTTGCCGGCGAGACACTACACGCGCGCCTCACATCCCAGGCTCAGTCCTAAAGGATGATGCAGCTTTTGTCTTGACATGGAACCCATGGAGATCTGAGCTTCAGTAGAAGATATCTACCTATCTGAAGGCTCCCATGATGTGATATGGCTGTGTCACACAGAGTATCCACAGGCAGGTAATTTCACATAGTCCCAAGGAAGGTATGTAAATGAAGAAGCCTCCTGGTGGTGAGCTTGAGAGGTGGCTCAGGAGTTAAGAGCACTCATTGCTCTTGCAGAGAACCCAGCTTTGGTTCTCAGCACCCACACGGTAGATCACAAGACTAATCTAGGAGATTTATGCCTCTTCTAACACCTGTGGGCCCCTGCATAAATGTGGTTCACATGCATACACTCAGACACACATAAAATGGATGAATAATGCAAGGTGATCCCAGCCCAGCTTTTAAGTCAATCCAACCTTCTAAGTCCTGCTAAGGTCTTGGATGTCATGGAACAGAGACAGCTAGCAACAGCCACCTCCTTAGGTTTGCTCCAGTTTTCCAACAGACAGAATCCATGAGCATGATAAAAATGGTTGCTGTTTGTTTTAGCTTTGTAAGGTCGGTTATTTCACTGTAATGTGATGAGGACAGACACATTTTGCCAATGACAAGACCCATATTTGCCTTTGCTGTCTAACTTTCCTGTGCCTTTATGACCCTTCAGTCCTTATTATTGACATATCTGTAATTTTGTTTTCCAAAAATAGTGTTACTGGGCTAGTGAGATGGTGTACTGGGTAAAGGTGCTTGATACCAAGCCTGACAGCCTGAGTTTGATGTCTGGAATCTACTGTAGAAGAGAGAAATGACTCCTGTAAGTCGTCCTCTGATCTTCACACGTGTGCCTTGGCATACGTGCATGTGTATGCATGTACACATATACACATATACACATATACACACACACACTAAATGTAATAACAATTTAAAGGTAGTATTTTTATAAATTAGAAACCCAAAATTTAAGATAAAAGATACTCATAATCGCATTATCTAAATTAAAGCCACTTAAACTTTCTCTATTTACATCCTTGTCTTGAGATGTATTTTTATTTGATCCTAGATTTGTAAGATCCTAGGTATGTAAGATAGGTGTACAAACAAAACACTAACTAATACTAAATCATATAAATTTAATTTTGAACAATTTATATATAATTTTGTTATTTATTAAAGATGCAAACAAATTTGCACACTGAGATGGGCGTGTTTCTTTTTACATTAATAACTATACTAAATCTTGGATAGTTAATTGATTCCTGGGATGTACAGCATCTTCAGTCTTTTATGGAGTTGATGAATATTTTGAATTTGCAGTTGTCATTGGTGAGAGCACTGCTTCATAATTATTATTATTGTCATTATTATCATCATTATTATTTTCTTTAATGAAACTCATCAGCAATTCAAATGCCAATTTATTTCGCTTTTTGAGACTGGGTCTTACTATGTAGCCATGATGTCTTGGAACTTGCTACATGTAACCAAGCTGGCTTCAAACTCACAGAGATCTGCCTCTCTCTGCTTTCTTAGAATTTAAGCACAAGCCAATGAGGAGGTCTTTGATTCTTTTGCCTTCTCTTGGTCTCTTTTCCTTCTGTTTGTTTGCTTTGTCCAATTCTAATGTGTTAGTTTTTGGCTTATCTTCTATTTTAGTTTATCATTATACCTTAGATACCTGTTTATTTTCTAATGAGAGACAGAAAGGGAGTAGATCCAGATGGGAGGGGAGGTGGGGAGGAATTTGGAGGAGTAGAGGTGAACCTGCAATTAGAATATATTGTGTGAGAAAAAGATCTATTGTCACTAAAAGGGGAAAAAGAATAAACAAAACAAAACAAAAAAACCATCAAACACAACACAGTTTTACACAGTATAATCCAAAGGTATACTGGTTCAATGGTTACATGTGGAAAAATGATAATAAAAAAAATTAAAAGCCTTTGTTTTCTGTAATTGAACTATTTTTGTGTTTCTATAAGAACAAATGACTTACTACCTACTGTATAAACACATTTACAGCACAATTTATAACGTGACAGGGCAAGACAGCACAGAGAGTCCTCTATCTTATGTTCTTACTGAGCCCATTCTAGGTTTAACTAGAATCTTATCTCCTTGATGGGAAGCCTTGTGGAAAATTACCCAACTGTATTCTAGGAGCCCAAGGTGAAGATACCCAAGGTGAAGATGCCCCAGCTAACTGCTTATCATAGCTTCTGTTAAACTGCTTGCTTGCACAGAACCCTGACCCCACCTCCAGCTGCTGAGTGAGATGACAGGACATGTTTTTTTGGCTTCAAAAACCTTGTGCTCTAGATACTCAGTGCTACACATAGGCCCTGAATATCCAAGTGTAGGTAACCCCAGCTGGCTGGAATAAAGACTTTTGATTGGCTATAAATCATGTCTGAATGGTCATCTCTGGTGGGTTTCATATAACAATAACATACATTAATATTGACTCATTGGAAGAGGCATTTGTTGGTGTTGCACCCTATGACAGCATGCACATGTTCTATGCTCTGAATTGAGGCTGCAGTTAAATCATACAATGCAACATGGGTGAACACTGCCAGAAATGCCTCTGATTCATCATACAACTTATGTTAGTTTGAAGTCATTGCATCTTCAGAAGACTGTTACTTTACACCTCTGGGTCTGGTAAGTTGTTGCTTTTGATGTGGTTAAGTCACCTTCTATCAGTCCTTACCCCATTTGTGTTTACTTTCTTTTACATGTTTTTCTTTTCTTTCTTTCTGTTTTCTCCAAGCATTAGCCATA
The DNA here is from genome assembly GCF_004785775.1 of Grammomys surdaster. Lineage (NCBI taxonomy): Eukaryota > Metazoa > Chordata > Mammalia > Rodentia > Muridae > Grammomys > Grammomys surdaster. The sequence goes on from NW_021604597.1 coordinate 3,173,792, forward strand.
ATGTTTAGTGGCCAGAACTTTACCCACTGGGCCATCTCACAGTATCCCTGAAAGATTTTTCTTAGTGAGCAACTCATGTTCTATCTGTCCTTTTCTGAACCTCCCCAGCTTCTGTGTGAAGGTACTGGTCTGAGTCTGAAAGGTCATATGACATGATGTGTCATGAAGATTTGAAGAGGGGAAGTCACCTGCTTCTTTATTTATCTCTAAAGAAGAAAAGATACATATTTTTTAACTTGACAAAATATTTTTACCAAAGTAATGGTGTCAACAACAATGTCAAGATGTCATGCCTTACCTTTGCTGACTCTAGGGTCTCAGTTTGTTGTTGTGGTTGTTATAAACTCAAATTAAAATACAATAAAGCCATGGAAGAAAAGCTGATAAAATAGCAGATTTCTCTGACGCTGTGTGTAGGTGTGTACACAGGCTCCTCTTTCTTCCTTTGTTCCTTCCTTCTTTTCCTTCGTCCATCCTTTTCTCTCTCACTTAATTAAATATTGAGGGTAGTTTGAGGTTGACCTATTTCGCATGCATTTTAAATAACGACAACTTTGGTTTTAGTACTGAGAAGCTAAAGTTTTCGTTTTCCAGACTAGACAATGAAGAGAGCTTTGCCTTTTGACACTCTGTTGCTTGTATGAACTTCTGTTTCATGGTGGAGAGAAGCTAAGATGGACTGCCAAAGTGTGCAGGGCATATCAGAGAACAAAAGTCACTCTTTCTGGGACGTGTTTTGACCAAAGCTTAATTCACTCTAGAGGAATTTAAAATAAAAACTTCTCACCTATAAGATGTATTTGACAACATTTTGGATTTTAATGTGAACCTGTGCAATGTAGACACAACTAAATCTGGCAGCATATTAATGTCACTGAAAGTGTGATTTATTTATAGAATTCACCATCTCCCCAGTTCCCAGTGAGAAGCCCATACACAGTAATTAAGCCATTATAAAAACACAATAGGATATAACATAATAGATCCATCCTGCTGTCAAGGCACACAGAGTAGGGGAATCAAGGGAACACAAAAGAGCACAATTCATCCAATTTAGTCCTGCTGTGGAAATGTCACAAACCAGTACCCTCCAAAGCGTAAGGAGGAAAAAAAGTAATTTCCACAGACAACTGGGCATTGAGTCTTAATTGTCAGAAAATGGGAGCCTAACCAGCAAGCAGCCAACCAATCCACCAGCATTGATCAATTATTGAGGAACAGTGGATCCAAGGTGTAGTCTGTACTCCAGGGGCTCCCAGCCACACTGGGAAACAGGCTCAGAACAAAACAAACACTATAGCAACGGTCCAGGAGATGTCCCAAAGAGATTGGGTTAAGCGATCCACACAGAAGGCACATTCTGTAAAGGGGAAGGGAAGTTGCTTATGCGGATCCAGAGATGCCAAGGAAATCCTGAGGAGACGGTGGAAGTTTTGTATAGGAAGAGAAAGGATGATAATAAAAAATTGAGAAACAAAACATTCAAGAAAACACATGCAAGTATTCAGTGAAATAGTTTTTAAAATAAAACAATAGATAGTTAGAGTATGAAGATGTCGTTTCTGTTTTGAAAAAAAAATGCTCTGACAATATGTAGTAGAAAAAAATGAAGGGATGGTAGGACGGCATAGTGGGTAAGGTCACCTATTGCCAAAGCTGACAACCTGAATTTGATTCAATTTGGAATCCACATGGTAGAAGGAGAAATATAACTCTTCTAACTTTGACATGTACAGTGTATGTGTAGTAATGTAAATGAAAATGGCCCCATGGGCTCATAGGGAATGGCACTATTGGGAGGTGTGGCCTTGTTGGAAGAAGCTTGTCACTTAGGAGTGGACTTTGAGATTTCAGATGCTCAGGACAGGTTCAGTGCTCTCTCTCTCTCTCTCTCTCTCTCTCTCTCTCTCTCTCTCTCTCTC